>NW_019943329.1:273669-278446 GCF_002910315.2 Salvelinus sp. IW2-2015
GTGGAAAGGTAGGTCTAACTTTTGAAAGTACCATGCTCAGATTCCTTAAAATATCTTAGATTTAATTATTTGCAAACAGGGACAGTTTCGTTGCAAACAAGACACAGTGATTTGGCATTGGATATACATGATAAAATGAATGAATCCCGTGCTCACAGTCTATGGGCCTCATCAGTAGTATTTTTCTATTTTCTATTTTCTATTTCTTGGTTTAACTTTTTGTATCACAAAATGTAAGGTGATTGATCACACACTACCGCACAGTAGGTGGCAGCATGCACAAACAAAATGTGCTGAACACCATGACAGCAAAGAAGAACACTCAAAATGGCGACACGATAGAAAAGTTGATGRTGTTTTCTATTCCCCTTATCTTTTCCATGTAGTTGTTTTAATAATACCAAGTCACTGCCATCTGACATAAGGAAATACGTGTTTTTGACAACGCGAGAATTGAATGTTATCGAAGTTACAAACTGTTATTATTCCACACATTTTACGAGCACCGAAGGCCCACTAGCTATGCTAGCTTTTACTTTGGGTGGAAATGTCAAAGATTGTCAGTGTGGCTCTAGATGCCTAATATAGTTGTTGAAGAAATCATCTGTTGAAGTGAGCATGAAGATGATCTACACATAGAAATGGAAGAGGATGTGAAGAAAGTWAAAAAGGTAAGTGACTTAACTTTATTAGCTAGCTAGTTCGTTAAGTGTGTTAGAAACAGGCTWTCTTGGTTTCAGGGCGTCGTTGTTTCGTGACTGTCATCATTGTACTTTCGTAACTGACCAAAACATYTAACGTTATGTTGCTACAATTCTGGTGAATATTTCTCTTCTTGCGCCTTGAGTCATTTCTCCAAAATACTAAATAAACCCACCTTCGCGCTGTTTATATACCGCCAGGGRGGTAACGTTGTCTTTCAGCTAACTAACTAAGATCTCACACTGGCCACAAAGTTAGGAACATCTCAAGAATGTTGGTAACTTMCGTTTGAAAACATCATTCATGCTCAACCAACCTGGACTCGGGGGTAGACGTAAAATAGTCAATATTACATTTGTCTTCCTCCATTTTCTATGATTTGTTACATTTCGTATGGTATTAATTTGTGGATGTTCCTCATCTATTTCATATATGTTACGAATTACAGTTTGTATGATATGTTGTGAATTCCAATTGGTTGTGGCCTCAACTGCACGAATGGCGCAGCYGTCTAAGYCACTGCATCTCAGCGCTTGAGGCGTCACTACAGACACCCTGGTTCGAATCCAGGCTGTATCACAACTGGCCGTGATTGGGAGTCCCATAGGGCGGCGCTAAATCGTCCCAGCGTCGTCCTGGTTTGGCCCGGTGTAGGCCGTCATTGTAAATAAGAATTAGTTCTTAACTGAGTTGCCTAGTTAAATAAAGATTAAATAAAAATATATAATAATAATAAACACATTAATATTATCCGGGTATGGCACAAGGTTGTTATGAAGGTATGACAATCTGGATATTGCCCAAGCATACTGTGATAAAAGCCTTTGACTCTGGGCGTGTGTTTCCTGTGATCGCAGTCAGAATTTTTATGGGTCAAGGGATGTGTTCTTGGTGTCAGCTGTCATTGAGCAGGTCACTCACAGATTTTCTTCTCTTTCTCTCTCTCATCTGAAAGGAAGGGGTGTTTTTAGTGTCAGCTGTCGTAGAGAAGGATTGGCAGTAGGGGTGTGTTTACAGTGTCAGCTGTGGAGGAGAAGGATTGGCAGTAGGGGTGTGCAATGTAGCCTAAGTCTTTTGACCCCCCCCCCCCACTTTGGTTCTGAAATCTCATCACCCACTAGTTAACTTGTAATTTTGGCAGATTAAGTGTTTGAGCTAGTAATGTATCAATATTTGTTTACAAATTACCTTTGACATAGCTTTGGATTTCACCCCCCCCCCCATATCTCAAAATCAAATTGTTTTGACTATTTTGTAAGTTGTATGGAGCGGTCTTCTCTCTTCAGCCATACAGTGTACCACGTAAAAGGGATTACTGTTCTCGTTATACAGGGTAAAGGTGATAATTGAATATCTTTAAAAATGATCATATACTCGTAGTGTTGAAAGGGGAACTTCGGCCACTTTTTCCAACATTGTATTGATCTTCCGGCACAATACCAGGTGTATTGATATTCCGGCACAACACCAGGTGCCAACAACATACTGTATGTGAAAACAGTGCATTTATACCTTTTGAAGAAGAAAAATATATAAAGTGTAAAAGTTCTGCTTTTTTTTAATTAAAAAAAAATATGCAAAACTGGGGAGCAAGAAAATACCCTCCCTTGAACTAGAGACTCTGTAGGTTTTGAAAAACACAGTTTTGATCTTTAAATCCTACGCTGTGATATTTTAGTATTTTGTTTTTAGGACATAGTCTGTTTTACGTGCGAAGCTGGGCACGGTGCCCAGTTTGACTAAGCTACTGCAAAATGACTTGAAGATCAATGGCTGTCAACACTGTTCCATGCAGTTCAACTCTGAATGAGAGTGTCAGTTGTCACAATTTTTTTGGGGGGGGTAGTTTCAGAAGGTAGAAAGAATGKAAAAATGAGCAACAACAAAAATAGTAAATCGGCAATCCGTAATATTTTTTTTTTTAATCGATTTTCTGACCGATGAATGCTACGTTTTGATTGGTTTTGGGGGTCTGTGGACCAATGAACTCCTCATATCTTAAACATTTGAATCGGGACTGATGCGAATCAGTCAATCATTCCATCTGTGGTCTGCAGTGTCACTCACAGTAGTCCCTCGGCAGAGTTTCTTCCTCTGAATCTTTCTCTCTGTCACACACTGACTGTAACTGTTAATCTGCAAAACACGTTGGACTAAGGAAGCCGCTGAGAGGAGAGGCGAGGAGTCTTATTATTTCTATTTAATCAGTTGGATGATCCTCACGTGGAACAACGAAAGTGTATTCATTTCTCTTGAAGGAGTGGTGCACATGTTTTCCCCTCTGGTTCAGGCTGCTGGAGGGTGAAGGGAGGAGGGCTTACATAAACCAGACAGGAAGTTACACTGCTTTCTCAAGTGTGCCCACACTACACTCCAACCCTGGGGACTGGAACTCCAACCCTGGGAACTTGCCWACCATCTTTTTATCCAGTCTTGTTTCCTCGTTAGAAAAACTATAGCTGTATCCGTAACCCTCTCGTCCTTTTGTGTATTGAGATTAGCATGGTGGGAAAAGGTTTAAGGCCTACTTTTTTGGAGCCTAGGAAGGCATTGTTAGGTGGTGGTGATCTTGAGTCCACACGAGGGTTATTTCCTGTCATGTCCTTTTGATCCTGCCGAACACAGAGTGTTCTCTATATATTTAGTTTATGCCAGGCGTGAAAGTCAGTGGTCATCACCAGACCTCACCGACTCTGGTCCTGGGGAAACTTCTAGATGGCCTGCAGATCTTGATTAGGCCTAGTTATGAGCAGTTGGTTAGCTGAATAAAGTTTTTTCTTTTTTCTTTTTTTTTCTTTGCGGGGCAGGAACAAAAGTCTGTATACCCTGTCATGGTCACAAACCACTGTCCTTTTGGGGGTGCCTGTGAAGAAACCGACAATCCACTAGACACAAACAGTACTGTCTGATGCTGTCCACTAGATGGTGCTGTTGTATTCTACAGATTCAGACGACCGGTCTGGTAAACTGTGAGCTGCATGTTAATCAGAAGAGAGATCAGCTATCAGTCAGGCACGCGCCAGGCTATCATCAGGCCCGCCCAGGCTATCAGTCAGCACCGCCCAGGCTATCAGTCAGACGCCGCCCAGGCCTATCAGTCAGGCACCGCCCAGGCTATCATCAGCACCGCCAGGCTATCAGTCAGACACCGCCCAGGCTATCAGTCAGACACCGCCCAGGCTATCAGTCAGACACCGCCCAGGCTATCAGTCAGACACCGCCCAGGCTATCAGTCAGACACCGCCCCGGCTATCAGTCAGACACCGCCCAGCGCTATCAGTCAGACACGCCCAGGCTATCAGTCAGCACCGCCCAGGCTATCAGTCAGACACCGCCAGGCTATCAGTCAGACACCGCCCAGGCTATCAGTCAGACCGCCCAGGCTATCAGTCAGACACCGCCAGGCTATCAGTCAGACACCGCCCAGGCTATAGTCGACACGCCCGGCTATCAGTCAGACACCGCCCAGGCTATCAGTCAGACACCCCCAGGCTATCAGTCAGACACCGCCCAGGCCTATCAGTCAGACACCGCCCAGGCTATCAGTCAGACACCGCCCAGGCTATCAGTCAGACACCGCCCAGGCTATCAGTCCAGACACCGCCGGACTATCAGTCAGACACCGCCCAGGCTATCAGTCAGACACCGCCCAGGGCTATCAGTCAGACACCGCGCCAGGCATAGTCAGACACGCCCAGGCTATCAGTCAGACACCGCCACGGCTATCAGTCAGACACCGCCCAGGCTACAGTCAGACACCGCCCAGGCTATCAGTCAGACAACCGCCCAGGCTATCAGTAGACCACCCGGCACCAGCGCTATCAGTCAGACACACCGTCACCAGGGACCAGGCTATCAGTCAGACACCGCCCAGGGACCAGGTTATCAGTCAGACACCGCCCAGCGCTATCAGTCAGACACCGCCAGCGGACCAGGCTATCAGTCAGACACCGCACAGTTTTTCTATAGTTTTTTTACTAGGTAAGTTGACTGAACACGTTCTAATTTACAGCAACGACCTGGGGAATAGTTAAGGGGAGAGGAGTGGGGGATGATTAGCCACAATTGGAAACGT
>NW_019943329.1:280942-292241 GCF_002910315.2 Salvelinus sp. IW2-2015
ACCGGTTAGTGTTTATTCCCTATGTAGGGCACTACGTTTGACCAGGACCCATAGAGCTTCCAATAGGCTTCTGGTCAAAAAGGTGCAATTATATTGGGAATAGGGTGCCATTTTGGGACGCAAGCAGTGTAGCCTTCACAGGCCAGTAACAGGGTGTTTATACGGGCCAGTAGCGGGGTGTTTAATACGGGCCAGTAGCGGGTGTTTATCGGGCCAGTGAGGTGTTTTATAGGGCCAGTAGGGGTATACGGGAGTAGGGGGTGTTATACGGGCCAGTAGCGGGGTGTTTAATACGGGCCAGTAGCGGGGTGTTTATACGGGCCAGTAGCGGGGTGTTTATACGGGCCAGTAGCGGTGTGTTTTATCGGGCCAGTAGCGGGGTGTTTTATACGGGCCAGTAGCGGGGTGTTTATACGGGCCAGTAGCGGGTGTTTTATACGGCCAGTACGGGGTGGTTTATAACGGGCCAGTAGCGGGGTGTTTATCGGGCCAGTAGCAGGGTGTTTATACGGCCAGTAGCAGGGTGTTTATACGAGGGGCGCAGTAGCAGGGTGTTTTATACGGGCCAGTAGCAGGGTGTTTATACGGGCCAGTAGCAGGGTGTTTATACGGGCCAGTAAGCAGGTGTTTATACGGGCCAGTAGCCAGGGTTTATAAGGGCCAGTAGCGGGTTGTTTATAACGGGGCCAGTGGCAGGGTGTTTATACGGGCCAGTGGCAGGGTGTTTATACGGGCCAGTGCAGGGTGGTTTATACGGGCCAGTAGCAGGGTGTTTATACGGGCCAGTAGCAGGGTGTTTATAAGGCCAGTAGCGGGGTTTTATAAGGGCGGGTAGCGGGGTGTTTATACGGGCCGGTAGCGGGGTGTTTATAAGGGCCGGTAGCGGGGTGTTTATACGGGCGGTAGCGGGGTGTTTATAAGGCGGTAGCGGGTGTTTATAAGGGCCGGTAGCGGGGTGTTTTATACGGGCCGGTAGCAGGGTGGTTTATAACGGGGCCAGGCCAGTGGCAGGGGTGTTTATACGGGCCAGTAATGGGGTGTTTATCTAGGGCCAAGGCCAGTGGGCAGGGGTGATTTATTGTAGCCGGGCCTTGTAGCAGGGTGTTTATAAATACGTTTTGTTACGGCCAGTAGCAGGTGTTTATAACGGGCCAGTGCCAGAGTGTTTATACGGGCCAGGTGGCCAAGGGGTGTTTATAGCGGGCCAGTAGCAGGGTTTCGAGTGGGGTGATACACGGGCCATGTATAAGCGGGTGTTTATTAAGGAGAGCAGTGCAGGGTGTTTATATCTGGGCAGTTAAGCAGGGTGTTTATAAGGGCCAGCCATGGCAGGGGGTGGGGTTTAACAAAAACGGGCCCCAGTGGGGGGGGGCCCCAGGGTGTTTTATAGGGCAGTAGCAGGGTGTTAACGGGCCAGTGGCAGGGTTGTTTATAACGGGCCGTGGCAGGGTTGTTTATACGGGCCAGTAGCTAGGGTGTTTATTACGGGCCAGTAGTCAGGGTGTTTATAACGGGCCAGTGGCAGGGGTGTTTTATACGGGCCATGTGGCAGGGTGTTTACTACCGGGCCAGTGGCGACGGGTGTTTTATAACGGGCCACAGCTGGCAGGGTTGTTTATAACGGGCCAGTGGCAGGGTGTTTATACGGGCCAGTGGCAGGGTGTTTAGGCCATGGTGTGTTTATACGGGCCAGTGGCAGGGTGTTTTATACGGGCCAGTGGCAGGGTGTTTATTAACGGGCCAGTGGCAGGGTGTTTAATACGGCCCAGTGGCAGGGTGTTTATAGCGGAGCTGTCGAGGGGGGTGGCAGGGTGTTTTTACGATAGCGGGGTTCCCAGTAGGTTTAAACCTGAGTGGAGGTGTTTATACGGGCCAGTGGCAGGGTGTTTATAAACGGGTCCATGGCAGGGTGTTTATACGGGCCCAGTGGGCAGGGTGTTATACGTGCAGGGTGTGATACGGGCCAGTGGCAGGTGGGTGTTATACACGGCCAGTGGCAGGGGGTTGTTTCTAGGGCCAGGCCAGTGCAGTTATCGGGCCAGTGCAGGTGTTTTTCTAAGCCAAGGGGGCAGTGGCATGGGGGGGTGGTGTTTCTACGGGCCAGGTGCCAGTGGGTTTATTTTACGGTCGGGCCAGTGGCAGCAGGGTGTTATATAGGGCCAGTGGCAGGTTTTATGCAGTTAGGTGGAGTTTATACGGGGCGCAGTGGCAGGCTGGTGTTTACGGGCCGTGGCCCAGGGAGGCTGGGTTTTTGTACGGGCCAGTAGCAGGGTGTTTATAAGGGCCAGTGGCAGGGTGTTTTTATAAGGGCCAGTGGCAGGGTGTTTTATAAGGGCCAATTGGCAGGGTGTTTTTATTAAGGGCCAGTGGCAGGGTGTTGATACGGGCCAGTGGCAGGGTGTTGAATACGGGCCAGTAGAAGGGTGTTTATACGGGCCGCAGTAGCGGGGTGTTTATACGGGCCAGTAGCTGGGTGTTTATACGGGCCAATAGCGGGGTGTTTATACGGGCCAGTGCGGGGTGTTATACGGCCCCAGTAGCGGGGTGGTTTATACGGGCCAGTAAGCGGGGTTGTTTATAACGGCCAGTAGCAGGGTGTTTTAATACGGGCCAGTAGCAAGGGTGTTTATACGGGCCAGTAGCAGGCGGTTACGGCCAGCTCTAAGCCAGGCGTGCATGCTTAACGGCGGCGCCCGGCCGTATCGCCCACCGCTCGGGCCGCTCGAATATTACAGGGGCCGTAGCAGGTGGCTGCTTATGCACAGACGACCATCGTCGCATGCCAGGGGGATGTGTTTATACGGCCAGTAGCGAGGGTGGTTATCGGCCAGTGGCAGGGTGTTGTATACGGGCCAGTTGCAGGGTGTTTATAAGGGCCAGTGGCAGGGTGTTTATAACGGGCCAGTTAGGCAGAGGGTGTTTAATCGGGCACGTAGCAGGGTGTTTATAAGGGCCAGTAGCAGGGTGTTTAATGTAAGTCTCAGTACGGGGTGTTTATACGGGCGTAGCGGGTGTTTATGAAAGGGCCAGTAGCGGGTGTGTTTAGCAGTAGCGGGCGTGTTTAGACGGCCGGCAGTAGGTGATTTATACGGGCCGTGAGCGAGTGGTGTTATACGGGCCCAGGTAGCAGTGGTTTATACGGGCCAGTAGCAGGGTGTTATAACCTAGCGGCGTAATCCCAGTAGAGGGTGTTATACGGGCCAGTAGCGTGTTTACCAGTTGGCAGGTGTTTAACGGGCACAGTGGCAGGGGTAGTTATACGGGCCAGTGGCAGGTTGTTTAATAAGGCAGCCAGTAGCAGGTGTGTTTATAAAGGCCAGTGGTGTGTTTATAAGGGCCAGGCACTGTAGGGCATAGCAGGGTGTTTATACGGGCCATACACAGGGTGTTTATGGGGCCAGTAGCAGGGTGTTATACGGCCGTAAGGCAGTAGGGTGTTTCATACGGCATGTAGGCAGGTTGTTTATAAACGGGCCAGGTGCGAGGTTGCGTTAGGAGTACGGGGTCCAAGTGGCAGTAGGGGTTGTATAAGGTCATGGGTTATAGGGCCAGTGGGGTTTGCCAGTGGGTTTTCGCAGGAGTGGTGTTTATACGGGCAGTAGCAGGGTGTTTTTAAGGCAGGCCAGTGGCCAGGTGTACCGGGCAGGGCGGTGTTTAATACGGGCTAGTAGCATGGTGTTCTAGCAGTGCAGTGGGATTGTACGGCGCCGACGTGGCAGGGTGTTTGATACGGGCCAGTGCAGTGTGTTGATACGGGCCAGTAGCAGTGGTGTTTATACGGGCCAGTAGGCAGGGTGTTTTATACGGGCCAGTGCAGGGTGTTGACGGCAGTCTGTGATTCTGGCCCAGTAGACGGGGTGTTTATAACGGGCCAAGTAGCGGGGTGTTTTTACTGGCGCAGTTAGCAGGTTGTTATAGGGCAGTGCAGGGTGTTCTATAAGGGCCAGTGCAGGGTGTTTATACGGGCCAGTTGTGTAGGCAAGGAGGTTATACCATAATGTGTTACGCCAGTGGCAGGGTGTTTATACGGGCCAGTGGCAGGGTGTTATACGGGCCAGTGGCAGCGGTGTTTATACCGGCCAGGCATCTCGCAGTGGCAGGGTGTTTTTACGGCCAGTTGGCAGGGTGGGTTTTTATAACGGGCCAGTGGCAGGGTGTTATACGGGCCAGTGCAGGGTGTTTATACGGCCAGTGGCAGAGGTGTTTGATACGGGCCAGTGGCAGGTGGTGTTATACAGGAGCCAGTGGCAGGGTGTTTATACGGGCCAGGTAAGCAGGGTGTTTATAGGCGGCCCAGTGGCAGGGGTTTAATACGGGCCAAGTGGCAGGTTTTATACGGGCAGTTGGCAGGGTGTTTATACAGGGCCAGTGGCAGGTGTTTATTAAGGCCAGTGGCAGGGTGTTGTTTAGGCCAGTGGGCAGGGTTGATTTATAAGGCCGAGTTGGCAGGGTGTCTTATAGGGTCAGTGGCAGGTGTTGATAAGGAGCCAGTGGCAGGTGTGTTGATACGGGCCAAGTGGAGGCTGGGTGTTCGTGACGGGCCAGTGCGGCGCGGTGTTTCTACGGGCCGCAAGTCAGGCTGCGGTGTTTTCATACGGGCCCCAGTGGCGCTAGGGTGTTTTATCGGGCCAGTGGCAGGCGGTTTTTGTTACGGGGCCGCCAGTGGCAGGAGGTGTTTATAAGGGCCGTGCGGGTGTTTATAAGGGCCAGTAAAGCGGGGTGTTTATAAGGCCAGTAGCGGGGTGTTTATAAGGGCCAGTAGCGGGGTGTTTATAAGGGCCAGTAGCGGGGTGTTTTACGGCCAGTAGGGGTTGTTTGTATACGGGCCAGTAAGCGGGTGTTTATACGGCCAGTAGCAGGGGTGTTTATAACGGGCCAGTACGGGGTGTTTTAGTACGGGCCATAGCGGGGTGTTTATGACGGGCCAGTAGCGGGGTGTTTATACGGGCCAGTAGGGGGTGTTTTTTACGGGCCCAGAAGCGGGGTGTTTTATTACTGGGCCAGTAGCGGGGTGTTTTATAAGGCAGTAGCGAGTGTTTTAATAAACGGGCAGTAGCGGGGTGTTTTATAATAGGCGGTAGCGGGGTGTTTATACCGGGCCGGTAGCGGGGTGTTTTATCACGGCCGGTAGACGGGGTGTTATACGGCCGGTAGCGGGGTGTTTATACGGGCCGTAGCGTTGGGTGTTTATAACGGGGCCGGTAGCGGGTTGTTTATACGGCCGGTAGCGTGTTGTTTATAAGGGCCGGTGCGGGGTGTTTATACGGGCCGGTAAGCGGGGTGTTTTATACGGGGCCGGTTAGCGGGGTGTTTTATACGGCCGGTATAGCGGGTTTGT
Organism: Salvelinus sp. IW2-2015; assembly: GCF_002910315.2. NCBI lineage: Eukaryota > Metazoa > Chordata > Actinopteri > Salmoniformes > Salmonidae > Salvelinus > Salvelinus sp. IW2-2015. The sequence goes on from NW_019943329.1 coordinate 286,281, forward strand.
TTATACGGGCCGGTAGCGGGGTTTTATAAGGGCCGGTACGGGGTTTTATAACGGGCCGGTAGCGGGGTGTTTATACGGGCCCGGTGGCGGGGTGTTTATACGGGCCGTGGCGGGGCTGTTTATACGGGCCAGTGGGCAGGGTGTTTTATACGGGCCAGTGGCATGGGTGTTGATACGGGCCAGTGGCAGGGGTGTTGATACGGGCCGTGGCAGGGTGTTGATAGGGCAGTGCAGGGTGTTGAGTACGGGCCAGTGGCAGGGTGTTTGATACGGGCCAGGGGATGATTAGGTGGCCATGATGGTACGAGGGTCAGATAGGGAATTTATCCAGGACACCGGGGTTAAAAGAAAAAAAACAGTGATCAGGCTGTCAGACACCACTCAGTGACTAGACTATCTCTGTCAGACACCACTCAGTGACTAGACTATCTCTGTCAGACACCGCCCAGTAACTGCCTCAGACACAGACAACAGGCAGAGACACAAGACAGCAGCTCCTCTTTCATTGAGGCTAAATGGAGACTGAGGTAGGAATACATGCCAACGCTCTACATCTGACCTGGGAAAAGTTAAGTTTTGTTTTATTTAGTTTTTCTTGATCTGTCGTCATGGGTGACGTTGTCAACGCGCTAATGGAGCTGTTCATTTTGCTGCTTCTCTTGCTGCTGTATCTGGTGGTGTTTTAGCAGTGCTCCTCAGCAGCTAACCTGACCAGGAACTACTAACTTATTAGGTCTACATTGTAAGTGGAGAGTTAACACGGGTTCTACTTTTTAATGTTTAGTGTCTCATTTATTTATTTTTGTACATTTTGGAGAAAAGGAAGGAAGCTGTGGATGTTTTATACCTAATCAATGTCTGTGGTTAGTAACTTAGAACCATGTTCTGGCCGTGTGTGTGTGTGTGTGTGTGTGTGTGTGTGTGTGTGTGTGTGTATACAACAGCAAGTTTTTATGTAATTTTCACAGCAGCGTCGTATAAAACCACATAGCTAATGTCATGCTTGGAGTAGTGTGCACTATATAGGGATTAGGATTCCATAGGGCTCTGGTCTAAAGTAGTGCACTATATCTGGAATAGAGTGCCGTTTGGAAGGACCCTTACACTCTCACAGTTCTCACATGTAGTATTGTCACATGCAGCGGATAGGTGCAGCAATGTTGTTTTACAGGTTGTCATGGAAACTCTAATCGATAATGAGGAGGGTATGACGTTATTAATAAGGAGCAGGTCACACGTTATTGGAGTGAATGCTCTGCATTAATGAGGCTGGTCGACCCAAACACTCTTGCCTAACCCTTACAGAGGTGTCCTGGTTCTTATATAGCTGACACTAAGAATGCTTAGTCATGGTTGGTTCCACCCCTCCCATGCAGATGGAGGGGGCATCATAAGCTACCTCGGGTTCATCTCGTTATCTGCACCTGGTGGTGTTTTGGACTCGGCTTAGTTTCCCAATTACAAGAATGATTAGGAACAATGAGGGATTGTTCTTCTCCTAAACTATCTCTAGTAAAAAAAAAAAAAACATATACTTGACCCCTACGCCCAGATTAGCGGCAGGCAGCTAGAGTTAGGCTGGCCAATAGAACGAGTCAAAATTCACCCAAGGCTGAAAAATGGCTGATGGTGGTTGATATACTTCCTCTTCTTGTGTCTCAGTGATGCTTTGAATTCCATTTTGCCTAATTGACACKAAAAAAATGTATCCCTTTTTATTTTACCACTACAATCTGTTCATCAGACAAAACTGGGGGGAAAACAACTCGTGTAGAAAGTAAACAGCCACACCTCGATGTTGTCAACTGTTTATGGCTGCMTAATGAGAAAGTAGGGAAAAATGTAACTTCTGACTATTTCTGGTCTAGTGATCGATGACAACCGAGCTCGCTGCCCAGATTTACATAATTAGAAAGAGGAGATTCTCCTGATTAAAAAAAAAATAATAAAAAAAAATACAATAAATTATAATAATAATAAATAAATAAATGGTGTCCGACTTCAAAATATCTAAATATACACATTGCGAGACATTTTGGCGAAATAGACAGACATGGCTATATTTCCCCTATAGGAAACAATGGGACGACCCTCAGAGTTACATGAGTAGTTATTTTGCTGTTTACATTTTAACTACCAACAACGTGAGCAGGTCTCAGTGCCATCGATAGTAAAGCAGGCATTGTGACATAGAACAATAGGCTGTGAATAGAACGTTCGGAAGGCGAGTTGGTGCCACYGTGCTCAATAGAACTAATAGGAGCTGGCAGGGAGAAAAATACCCTAAAATAAGGCCATGTTTTTTTCGTGATTACTTCAAAACTACGGCAAGCAGCTGGGACATATGGTAATATTATGAAACTGCCCTCCACGGCGGATGCAATGAACTCGTTTTTATCAGAAAGCATTGTTAAATAGTTCATGTGTCCAGTCTACTAGAGTGGAGACCATCCTTTTACAAAAACACTGCATTGGTAGAACAGAAATATCTTACTATTTGTTACGTATATAATTTGACTATTAATATCAAACAAATCAGGTAAATGTGTAATTTTTCTCTCACAATGGTCAGCCATGATAGTACAGCGCCCCTGMAGCACATTAGGGTTAAGTGCTCAAGGGGCACATTGACAGATTTTTCACTTTGTCGGCTCYGGTATTCAAACCAGCAACKTTTCAGTTACTCGCCCAATACTCTAACAACTAGTAGCTCGCGCTGCTTCCAACAGAGGAAACACACAGGGGCAGCAGAACGGACAAGGCCAGAGTAAACACGGGGGCAGCAGAACGGACGAGGCCAGAGTAAACACGGGGGCAGCAGAACGGACGAGGCCAGAGTAAACACCGTCCGTCCTGCCGTCTCCTCCAGATAACTCAGACGCTCTCTGTCTCTCTTGGTTGACTTCTGTTCTGTTTTTTTCTTCTCTGTCTCTTGTTCCTCTGTCTCCTCGTGTCATTCGTCTCTGTCCTCTCCTCTACTGCGTCTGTAGGCTTGCTATCTGTCCCTGACTGTCTCATGATGTCCTCTAGTCTCTGTAGTGGTGGGGATTTATCCATCCGAACTCTCTCTTTCCCCGCTCTCTCTCTCTCTCTGTCTCTCTCCTGCTCTCTCTGTCTCTCTCTTCTCTCTCTGTCTCTCTCTCTCTCTCTCTCTCTCTCTCACTCTCTCTCTTTCCTCTCTCTCTCTCTCTCTTCTTCTCTCTCTTCCTACTCTCTACTCTCCTTCTCTCCTGTCTCTGTCTCTGTCTGCCTGTCTCTTTCATCTTTCTCTCTTCTCTTTCATCTCTCTCTCGCTCTCTCTCTCTCTCTCCTCTCTCTCTCGTACTTCTCGCTCTCTCTCTCTCTGCTCCGGCTCTCTGTCTCTAGCTCATCGCTCTCTCCTCTCATCTCTCTCGCCTGTTCTGTCTCGCTCTCAGTCTCTCTTCGGAACCCTGTACACGTATTAAGTCCAAGCCACAGAGCTATGTCCTTTCACGGTGATTACCATTATAGATTGGCAGAAACTAAGATGGATCATTCTCAGGGGAAACTTGAGTATGTCATACAAAATGGCACCCCTATTCCCTCAGTATAGCTATGTGACTAAATAATATAGTGTTCAAGTTGGGGACGTAGCCTTAATATGCATGACTGGCCTTTGTATGTAAGACGGCCAGAGTTGGTTTTTTAGTTGGGCGGTAGATGAATTGAAATGGTTTGCCGTCGTGCTCTTTAGCTCTTCTTAAGTCAGGCACCTAGGGGAAGGAAGCAGAGGCCCGGCTAACTGGGTTCTGAGGCTCGCCAAAACCTCCAGAGAGCACTCAGTACAAACCCTAAATTCTATACTGTAGGCCTATTAAAGCTTCACAGTTCCACTTTGCCCCCCCCCCCCACCCTTCTCTATGTTCCTCCTCCCTTCCTGATTCCTACCTCGAGTCCCTCTGTACTTCCTTTGTTTTTCTTGGAGTGAGCCTCAGGTCTTTTTTAAATTTTATTAAACTACGCATATCCGGTAAGAGACCCAAATTTATTATTACAATTGGAGCGTGCCTTACCCCTGAGATCGGGGCAATTAAACGTAGGAGCCGGAGATGGGCCGAATTGTCACGTCAGCCACTGGAGTAGGAGGAGAACTCGGAGATTTGAACCTTGTGGTAGACTATGGGTAACGTTGAACTGAGAAATGCAGTGGCCTGGATGAGGACCGCGTGCTGAAGAAACTGTGAGGAGGAAGAGAGCCCGTTGTCGGCCACTCTGTCTCATGAGTGAGATGTCGCTCTGTCTGGGTCTGGATCTGGTGAACTGCTCAATGGGTCTGACTTACTGTACTGGGTTCTGAGTGCGTGCACTGTCTCTGACTCTGCTCTTCTCGCTCTCTCTCTCTTTCTGATACATTACCAGTCTGGTTGTTTTCATTAGTGTGATTACGCGGTTTGATCTACTTTAGGAAACAGAATCCGTCAGTAAACAACTTTTCTGTGCTGGTCCCAACCCTCTTCCTGGAGATCTACTGTCCTGCGTGTAGGTTTTCAGTCCAACCTCTTCCTGGGAAGATTTTTTATTGTCCTTTAGGTATCAGTCCAAAATCCCTCTTTCAAGGAGATCTGCATGTCCTGTAGGTTATTCCTTCCAACCCTTCTTGCTGGAGATCTAACTGTTCCTGGTAGTCATCAGGTCACCTCTCTTGCTGGAGATTACTACTGTTCCGAACAAGCTCATTCAGTGATACAACCATTTCTTCCTGGAGATCTTAGTACTAGTTCCTGAAAATTAGGTGTATCTAGTCCACAAACCCTGCTTTTCGCATGCGACGGAATAGAAGATCTACTGTCCTGTAGGGCTCGCCAAAGTGACCAACCGGCGACGAATAACGTGGCGGGCGATTTCATTCTCACGCTTGTTGTGATCTCTTAGGCAGAGCGCAACAGAGCCCTACACATCCGGCAGGATCGGCGCTAAGCCTACACATCCGTTATGGGGCTAAGCATACACAATCCGTATGCGGCTAAGCCTACACATCCGTATGGGCGAAGGCCTACACATCCTGTATGCGGCGAAAGCCTACCATCCGTTTAGGCGCAGCCTACACATCCGTCATCGCAGGCTAAAGCCTACACATCCGTAGGGCGCGAAGCTCACTCATCAAATGGACTAAGCTACCTCGTATGTCGGGCTAAGCCTATCACATCCGTATTGGGGCTAAGCCTACACATCCGTATGCGGGCTAAGCCTTACACATCCGTTTCAGCTAAGCGTACACATCCGTATCGGGCTAAGCCTACACGATCCGTATGGACTAAGCCTACACATCGCGTATCGGCTGAAAAGCTACTCATGGATATTTAGTACTAGAACCTCAAATCCCTTCCAAGACTCACAATGCCTGTCATGGGAACCAAAATAGCAGTTTGTGAAGCTTGAAGATTAACAAGTGGAAGCCTGACTATGCCTGTAACTTCGTCCCCGTGACTCAGCTTTTCTCCCCTTTTACTGCCTCTGTTCTGCTTCCCTTACGAGTCTGCTGCCCTGGGTACTCTGCCTCTCCGACTGCTGCACCCATGCTGTTTACTCTGGCCTCGTCCGTTCTGCGGCCCCTGTGTTTTACTCTGGCCACGTCCGATATCCTGCTGATCCCTGGTTTACTCGTGGCCTGCGTCGTTCTGCTGCCCTGTCGTTTACTCTGGCCTCGGCCGTTCTGTCCCCCTGTGTTACTCTCGCCCGTCCATTCTCGCCCCCGTGTGTTATCTTGGCCTCGTCCGTTCTGCCGCCCCTCCGTTGTGTTTGCTTATCTGCCCCCTGGTCACTCTGCGTCACGTTCTGCCGCCCCGTGCGTTTTACATCTTGTGCCTCGGTCCGTTCTTGCTCGCCCCCGTGTTTCTCTGGCCTCGTCCGTTCTGCTGCCCCCTGTTTACTCTGCCATTGTCCGTTCTGCGGCCCCTGTGTTTTACTCTGGCCTCGCCGGTTCATATGCCGCCCCTGTTG
>NW_019943329.1:292266-312747 GCF_002910315.2 Salvelinus sp. IW2-2015
CCTCTCCCTCCCTCCCTCTACCTCTCCCTCCCTCTACCTCTCCCTCTCTACCTCTCCCTCCCTCCCTCTACCTCCCCCTGCAGCCGGGTATCGTGTCTCCCTTCAAGCGTGTGTTTCTGAAGGGAGAAAAGAGTCGAGATAAGAAGGCTCAGGAGAAGACTACAGAACGCCGTGCCCTCCACACCTTCTCCCTCTCCCTCCCCGACCACCGCATCGACCCTGACATCCTCCTCAATGACTACGTGGAGAAGGAAGTCAAGGTGAGAGGTCGGAGGTCAAGGCTCCCAGGGCGGGAGGAATGACTTGACTAGGAACTAAGAGTGTTGGTGATAGCTGCACATCCCAGGTTTCTCCACAGCTTCTGAAAAACCTAGTAATCAAGTGTCTATATGTATCCTCTGTTCCAATGGTACCTGTGTGTTCTGTAGTACTTGGGCCAGCTGACGTCAGTACCAGGATACCTGAACCCCTCCAGTCGAACAGAGGTGTTACAGCTCATTGACAATGCCAGGGTAAGCTGCATGTCAAATGGATCCTTTATATATAGTGCACTAAAGAATTTAAAAGTCGAGATTTATTCACAGGAGGTAAAAAAATGTGTTATCTTTCTTTCTTTCTTTTTTTAAATCATTTTGAATAAAGCCTCTGATATTTCACTWTGCCACGACGTTACAAAGAAAATACTACATTTTAGACTTGAAATTATTATAAATGGTAGAGTSATGGGATATATTGTGTTTTGCGACGGGAACAACATGAGTGAAACTGTCACGTCATTTCCTGGTTACCTAGAAGTCCCACCAGTTGGCGGGTCAGCTTACTTCGGAGCAGGATGCAGTGGTCAGTCTGTCGGCCTATAATGTGAAGCTGGTGTGGCGTGATGGAGAGGACATCATACTGCGCGTTCCCATCCACGACATCGCTGCCGTGTCATACATACGAGACGACTCGCTGCACCTGGTGGTGCTGAAGACAGGTACCTAACCACTTTCTCCCTTACCTCACTATACCTGGTGGTGCTCAAGACAGGTACCTAACCACTTTACCTACCTTACCTCACTATACCTGGTGGTGCTCAAGACAGGCTTACCTAACCACTTTACCTCCCTTACCTCACTACACCTGGTTGGTGCTCAAGACAGGTACCTAACACTTACCTACCTTACCTCACTATACCTGGTGGTGCTCAAGACAGGTACCTAACCACTTACCTACCTTACCTCACTATACCTGGTGTGCTCAGACAGGTACCTAACCACTTTACCTACCTTACCTCACTACACCTGGTGGTGCTCAGAACAGGTACCTAACCACTTTACCTACCTTACCTCCTATACCTGTGGTGCTCAAGACAGGTACCCTACCTCTACCATATACCTGGTGGTGCTTAAGACAGGTACCTAACCACTTTACCTCCTTACCTCACTAACCTGGTGGTGCTCAAGACAGGTACCTAACCACTTTACCTACCTTACCTCACTATACCTGGTGGTGCTCAAGACAGGTACCTAACCACTTTACCTACCTTACCTCACTATACTGGTGTGCTCAAGACAGGTACCTAACCACCTTTACCTACCTTACCTCACTATACCTGGTGGTGCTCAAGACAGGTACCTAACCACTTTACCTCCCTACCTCACTATACCTTGTGGTGCTCAAGACAGGACCTAACCACTTTACCTCCCTTACCTCGCTATACCTGGTGTGCTCAAACAGGTACCTAACCACTTACCTCCTTACCTCCTATACCTGGTGGTGCTGAAGACGGGTAGCCAGCCATCTTAAGCCCCTTTTACACAGAGCTTTACTTTTTTCGTTCTGTGTGGAGGAGTCCATGTATCTAGATACGTATCGTTCCTGTATCAGAGCCCTGTATCTAATACGTATCGTTCCGACCAGAGCCATTATCTAGATACGTATCGTTCCTGTATCAGAGCCCATGTATCTATATACGTATCGTCCTGTATCAGAGCCCATGTATCTAGATAGAATCGTTCCTGTATCAGAGCCCATGTATCTATATACGATCGTTCCTGTATCAGAGGACCAGTATCTAGATACGTATCGTTCCTGTATCAGAGGAGACCGTGTATCTAGATACGTGTTCCTGTATCAGAGCCATGTATCTAGTATACGTATCGTTCCTGTATCAGGAGCCCATGTATCTAGATACGAATCGTTCCTGTATCAGAGGCCCATGTATCTAGATACGTATCGTTCCTGTATCAGAGGACCCATGTATCTAGATACGTATCGTTCCTGTATCAGAGGAGCCCATGTATCTAGATACGTATCGTTCCTGTATCAGAGGAGACCGTGTATCTAGATACGTATCGTTCCTGTATCAGAGGAGACCGTGTATCTAGATACGTATCGTTCCTGTATCAGAGGAGCCATGTATCTAGATACGTATCGTTCCTGTACAGAGGAGACCGTGTATCTAGATACGTACGTTCCTGTATCAGAGACCGTGTATTAGATACGTATCGTTCCTGTATCAGAGAGAGCCATGTATCTAGATACGTATCGTTCCTGTTATCAGAGTCCATGTATCTAGATACGTATCGTTCCTGTATCAGAGAGACCTGTATTAGATACGTATCGTTCCTGTATCAGAGCCATGTATCTAGATACGTATCGTTCCTGTATCAGAGTCCATGTATCTAGATACGTATCTTCCTGTATCAGAGTCCATGTATCTAGATACGTATCGTTCCTGTCTCAGAGTCCATGTATCTATATACGTATCGTTCCTGTATCAGAGCCATGTATCTAGATACGTATCGTTCCTGTATCAGAGCCCATGTATCTATATACGTATCGTTCCTGTATCAGAGTCCATGTATCTAGATACGTATCGTTCCTGTATCAGAGCCCATGTATCTAGATACATCTTCCGTACAAGCCATGTATCTAGATACGTATCGTTCTGTATCAGAGGAGCCCATGTATCTAGATACGTATCGTTCCTGTATCAGAGGGCCCATGTATCTAGATACGTATCGTTCCTGTATCAGAGCCCGTGTATCTAGATACGTATCGTTCCTGTATCAGAGGAGACCCTGTTTCTAATACGTATCGTTCCTGTATCAGAGGAGCCCATGTATCTAGATACGATCGTTCCTGTATCAGAGGAGCCCATGTATCTATATACGTATCGTTCCTGTATCAGAGACCCATGTATCTAGATACGTATCGTTCCTGTATCAGAGTCCATGTATCAGATACGTATCGTTCCTGTATCAGAGTCCATGTATCTAGATACGTATCGTTCCTGTATCAGAGGAGCCCATGTATCTAGATACGTATCGTTCCTGTATCAGAGGAGCCCATTTATCTAGATACGTATCGTTCCTTATCAGAGGAGTCCATGTATCTAATACGTATCGTTCCTGTATCAGAGCCCTGTATCTAGATACGTACGGAATCATCTTCAAAAGGAAAGCTGATTTATTATGAGTGTAATGTTGGTGTGCGTTCTCTCTCTGGTTCTCCAGCCCAGGAGGCAGGTGTATCTCCGTGCCCCAGTACCTGTCTTGACCTGTCTAAGTCCCAGACCCTCAGCTCTCTGTCTGAGAGCGGGGCTGTACTGGTAGAGGTCTGCTGTCTGCTAGTACTGGCTGTAGACAACAAGGTATCAAACACACACACACACACATTGCCTCCTCCTGCTGGTTATCGACAAACACACAACTACCTTTCTCAGACTGTTGGCTATGTTCCCCAAACGTACCTCTGTTTCCTGTCGTCTGCAGGCAGCAGCAGAGGAGCTGTGTCTCCTACTCAGCCAGGTGTTCCAAATAGTTTATACTGAGTCCACCATAGACTTCCTGGACAGAGCCATCTTTGACGGAGCCACCACCCCCACCAGACACCTCTCTCTCTACAGTGGTGAGGACATCAATCGATTTAACAGATCAATCGATCCCCACACAGACACTGACGCCGCTGTCTACCAGTGGAGGCTGCTGAGAGGTTGAACGCCTCGTAATAATGGTTGGACCGGAGCGAATGGAACGGCATCATAATACCTGGAYACTATGTGTTGGATGTATTTGAGACCATTCCACTGATTTCCGCTCCAGGCATTACCACGAGCCCGTCCTCCCCAATTAAGTAYCCACCAACCTCCTGTGCTCTCTACAGTGATGAGGCTCCGACCAGCTCAAAATGTTTTCAATGTTATTACTAAGAGCAGCAATAAAAACCCAGTTAAAAAAAAAWWATGTTTTATTAATATGAATCCTTTTATGTTTTCTAATTGTGAAGACGACTCTTCAAGCAAGGTGGACCTTAAGGAATCATTTGAAGCAGAGGCCAGTACCTTGTAAGTAGCTAGAACTATGTCTGTGTGTTATGCAGTTAGTTCCAGGGTTCTAAGGCGGCGGTTCTAAGGCGGCGTGTTCTCGGGCTGCGGGTTCTCTGGCGGCGGTTGGTATTGGTGTTTTATTAGATCACTTCACCAAATTATTGATTAAAACACACTGTTTTTGCAATGAAGGTCTACAACAGCCTCAATAGCACTCTGTAGGCTAGCACCATGGTGTAGCCGGAGGACAGCTAGCTTCCGTCCTCCTCTGGGTACATTGGTTATTTGGTATTTATTAGGATCCCCATTAGCCGCTGCAAAAGCATCAGCTATTCTTCCTGGGTTCCACATGAAACAGGAGATATTACAGAGTACAGAACACTATTAGTTGAGGACTGAGATACATAAATGTGAAATGTCACACATACTGTAGCCTACGTATCAGTATATACACACAATATCTAGGTCTAATACATAGTACAGTGCAAATTACAATACAAGATATACAAAATAGCTGTGTCTCTTCACAGTCCCCTTTGAGCAGTAAGGTGTTCTTTGATGTGTTTTTTAAACTGTTTTTATTTCTAGCTTGAGTTACCTGGGTTACCAGAGAGTTCCATGTAGTCATGTTACCTGGGTTACCAGAGTTCCATGTAGTCATGTTACCTGGGTTACCAGAGTTCCATGTAGTCATGTTACCTGGGTTACCAAGAGTTCCATGTAGTCATGTTACCTGGGTTACCAGAGAGTTCCATGTAGTCATGTTACCGGGTTACCAGAGTGTTCCATGTAGTCATGTTACCTGGGTTACCAGAGTTCCATGTAGTCATGTTACCTGGGTTTCCAGAGTTCCATGTAGTCATGTTACCTGGGTTACCAGAGTTCCATGTAGTCATGTACCTGGGTTACCAGAGTTCCATGTAGTCATGTTACCTGGGTTACCGAGAGTTCCATGTAGTCATGTTACCTGGGTTACCAGAGAGTTCCATGTAGTCATGTTACCTGGGTTACCAGAGAGTTCCATGTAGTCATGTTACCTGGGTTACCGAGAGTTCCATGTAGTCATGTTACCTGGGTTACCAGAGAGTTCCATGTAGTCATGTTACCTGGGGTTACCAGAGAGTTCCATGTAGTCATGTTACCTGGGTTACCAGAGTTCCATGTAGTCATGTTACCTGGGTTACCAGAGTTCCATGTAGTATTTACCTGGGTTACCAGAGAGTTCCATGTAGTCATGTTACCTGGGTTACCAGAGAGTTCATGTAGTCATGTTACCTGGGTTACCAGAGAGTTCCATGTAGTCATGTTACCTGGGTTACCAGAGAGTTCCATGTAGTCATGTTACCTGGGTTACCAGAGAGTTCCATGTAGTCATGTTACCTGGGTTACCAGAGAGTTCCATGTAGTCATGTTACCTGGGTTACCAGAGAGTTTCCATGTAGTCATGTTACCTGGGTTACCAGAGAGTTCCATGTAGTCATGTTACCTGGGTTACCAGAGAGTTCCATGTAGTCATGTTACCTGGGTTACCAGAGAGTTCCATGTAGTCATGTTACCTGGTTACCAGAGATTCCATGTAGTCATGTTACCTTGGGTTACCAGAGAGTTCCATGTAGTCATGTTACCTGGGTTACCAGAGAGTTCCATGTAGTCATGTTACCTGGGTTACCAGAAGTTCCATGTAGTCATGTTTACCTGGGTTACCAGAGAGTTCCATGTAGTCATGTTACCTGGTTACCAGAGAGTTCCATTAGTCATGTTACCTGGGTTACCAGAGAGTTCCATGTAGTCATGTTACCTGGGTTACCAGAGTTCCATGTAGTCATGTTACCTGGGTTACCAGAGAGTTCCATGTAGTCATGTTACCTGGGTTACCAGAGAGTTCCATGTAGTCATGGCTCTATTTAATACTGTGTGTTTCCCAGCCTCTGTTCTGGACTTGGGGACTGCTTAACACTTTCCCTCTGTGTACATCTAAGTCAATACCTCTTGGTATTCCAGGAGAGAATGACATGCCTGTTACTAACACTTTCCCTCTGTGTACATCTAAGTGTGATACGTTCTGCTTTGTTCTGGACCAACTGGAATTCACCGATGTCCTTCTTTGCTGCACATGACCACATAGCTGGACAGTAGTCCAGGTGTGACAAAACTAGGGCCTGTAGGACCTGTCTGGTCAAATGAGATGTCAAGAAGGCAATGCCCTATCATGGACATACCTCGTCCCATTTTAGCAACCATTGAGTCTATATGTTTTGACAATGACAGCTTGCTATGGTTCTGTGGGGTTTTAATGATGTGGTTCTGTGGGGTTTTAATGATGTGGTTCTGTAGGGTTTTAATGATGTGGTTCTGTAGGGTTTTAATGATGTGGTTCTGTAGGGTAGTTCTGTTGGGTTTTAATGATGTGGTTCTGTAGGGTTTTAATGATGTGGTTATGTGGGGTTCTGTTGATGTGGTTCTGTTTGTTCTATAGTTCCTTCCAGGGGTCTCTAGAGGCAGGGGGCGACTCTCCGTCCCCCACCTCCACCCCAGCCTCCCCTCAGACCAAGACAGCCAGCGAAGGAGAGCTGAGCACCACCGCCACAGAGCTGCTACAAGACTACATGACCACGGTAGGGTGGGTGTGTTGTGTGTCTGTGCATGTATGGATGTATAATGGCGCCTGAGGGGATGGCTGCCGTTGACGGGCTCCTAACCAACTGCTATTTAATGTGGGTGTTTTTTTTCTCACATTGTTTGTATCTTATTTTGTAAATGATATTGCTGCTACCGTGTCTTAGGGCCGAAAAGAGATTCTGGATATCAGAACAGAGATTACTGGATGAAGATTTATTTTATTTTCTTTAATGTGTCCGACGCGAAGGATATACTGCTTCCCCCGAGTCCCGTCATTCGCATGAAGAAAATACAGACATACAGGGGGCGGAGATCAGGGTGCCTCGTCGGCGAGTGGGTAACCTCGCCTCTACCATCCGTTCTATCGGACAACATGCAATCACTGGAGAATAAACTGGACGATCTCCGTTTCGAGACTATCCCGCCAACGGGATATTAAACTGTAATATCTTTTGTTTCACCAAGTCGTGGCTGAATGACGACACGGATAATATACAGTTGGCTGGGTTTTCCGTGCATCGGCGGGACAGAACAGATACATCCGGTAAGACGAGGGGTGGGGTGTTTTCTATTTGTCAATAACAGCTGGTGCACGATGTCTAATGTTAAAGAAGTATTGAGGTGTTGCACCTCATGATAAGGTGTAGACCACACTATCTCCCGAGAGAGTTTTCATCTATATTTTTTGTAGACATCTATTTACCTCCACAAACCGATGCTGGCACTAAGACCACACTCAACCAACTCTATAAGGCCATAAGCAAACAAGAAAATGCTCATCCAGAAGCGGCGCTCCTAGTGGCCGGGGACTTTAATGCAGGCAAACTTAATTCCTACCAACATGTCACATGATCAACCAGAGGGAAAAAAACTCTAGACCACCTTTACACACACACAGAGATGCATAAAGTTCTCCCTCGCCCTCCGTTTGGCAAATTTGACCAATATTCTATCCTCCTGATTCCTGCTTACAAGCAAAAACTAAAGCAGGAAGTACCAGTGACTCGCTCAATACGGAAGTGGTCAAATGACGCAGATGCTACGCTACAGGACTGTCTTGCTAGCACAGACTGGAATATGTTCCGGGATTCATCCAATGGCATTGAGGAGTACACCACCTCAGTCATCGACTTCATCAATAAGTACATGACGTCGTCCCCACAGTGACCGTATGTACATATCCCAACCAGAAGCCATTGATTACAGGCAACATCCCCACCGAGCTAAAGGCTAGAGCTGCCGCTTTCAAAGAGCGGGACACTAATCCGGATGACGAAAATAAATCCCGCTATGCCGTCAGACGAACCATCAAACAGGCAAAGCATCAATACAGGACTAAGATTGAATCCTACTTCACCGGCTCTGACGCTTATCGAATGTGGCAGGGCTTGAAAACTATTACGGACTACAAAGGGAAAGCCAGTTACGAGCTGCCCAGTGACGCAAGCCTACCAGACGAGCTAAATGCCTTTTTATGCTCGCTTTGAGGCAAGCAACACTGAAGCATGCACAAGAGCACCAGCTGTTTTGGATGACTGTGTGATCACGCTCTCCGTAGCCGATGTGAGCAAGACCTTTAAACGGGTGAACATTCACAAGGCCGCGGTGCCAGACGGATTACCAGGACGTGTACTCAAAGCTTGCGCGGACCAACTGGAAAGTGTCTTACTGACTTTTTCAAACTCTCCCTGACCGAGTCTGTAATACCAACATGTTTCAAGCAGACCACCATAGTCCCTGTGCCCAAGAATGCGTTGGTAACCTGCCTAAATGACTCACGTCGGTAGCCTTAAAGTGCTTTGAAAGACTGGTCATGGCTCACATKAAGACCATTCTCCCGGAAACCTTAGACCCACTTTAATTTGCATCCCGCACCAACAGATACACATATGACGCAATCTCTATCGTGCCCTTTCCCACCTGGACAAAAGGAACACCTATGTGAGAATGTTATTCATTGATTTACAGCTCAGTGTTCAAATCAATAGTGCCCACAAAGCTCATCATTAAGCTAAGGACCCGGGGACTTAACACCTCCCTCTGCAACTGTATCCTGGACTTTCTGACGGGCCGCCCCCAGGTGGTAAAAGTAGGCAACAACACATCTGCCACGCTGACCCTCAACGCAGGGCCCCTCAGGGGTGCGTGCTTAGTCCCCTCCTGTAGTCTGTGTTCACCCACGACTCCAGCATCATCATTAAGTTTGCTGAAGACACAACAGTGGTAGGCCTGATCGCCGACAACGATGAGACCGCCTATAGGGAGGAGGTAAGAGACCTGGCTGTGTGGTTTCAGGATAACAACCTCTCCCTCAACATGAGCAAGACAAAGGAGCTGATCGTGGACTACAGGAAAAAGAGGGCTGAACACGCCCCCATTCTCATCGACGGGACTGTAGTGGAGCGGGTCGTGAGTTTCAAGTTCCTCGGTGTCCACATCACCAACCTAACATGGTCCAAACACACCAAGACAGTCCTGAAGAGGGCACGACAAAGCCTATTCCCCTTCAGGACACTGAAAAGATTTGGCATGGGTCCCCAGATCCTCAAAAAGTTCTACAGCTGCACCATCGAGAGCATCCTGACCGGTTGCACCACCGCCTGGTATGGCAACTGATCCGCATCTGACCATAAGGCGCTACAAAGGGTAGTGCATACGGCCCGGTACATCACTGGGGCCAAGCTTCCTGCCATCCAGGAACTATATACTAGGCGGTGTCGGAGAAAAGCCCCAAAAATTGTCAGACTCCAGTCACGCAAGTCATAGACTTTTCTCTCTGCAACCAAACGGCAAGCGGTACCGGAGCACCAAGTCTAGGTCCAAAAGGCTCCTTAACAGCTTCTGCCCCCAAGCCATAAGACTCCTGAACAATATATACCCCCTGCATATACAGTGACAAAAAAAGTATGTGAACCCTTTGGAATTACCCGGATATGTGCATAAATTGGTCATCAAATTTGATCGGATCTTCATCTAAGTCACAACAATAGACAAACATAGTGTGTTTAAACTAATAACACACAAATTATTTATTGTCTATATTGAATACATCATTTAAACATTCAGTGTAGGTTGGAAAAAGAATGTGAACCCCTAGGCTAATGACTTCTCCAAAAGCTCATTGGAGTCAGTAGTCAGCTAACCTGGAGTCCAATCAATGAGGCAAGATTGGAGATGTTGGTTAGAGCTGCCCTGCCCGATCAAAAACCCTGCCCTGCCATCACAAAATGTTAGTTTGCTATTCACAAGAAGCATTGCTTGATGTGAACCATGCCTCGAGCAAAAGAGATATCAGAAGACCTAAGATTTAAGAATTGCTGACTTTCATAAAAGCTGGAAAGGGTTACAAAAGTATCTCTAAAAGCCTTGATGTTCATCAGTCCACGGTAAGACAAATTGTCTATAAATGGAGAAAGTTCAGCACTGTTGCTACTCTCCCTAGGAGTGGCCGTCCTGCAAAGATGACTGCAAGAGCACAGCGCAGAATGCTCAACGAGGTTAAGAAGAATCCTAGAGTGTCAGCTAAAGACTTACAGAAATCTCTGGAACATGCTAACATCTCTGTTGACGAGTCTACGACACGTAAAACACTAAACAAGAATGGTGTTCATCGGTAGGACACCACGGAAGAAGCCACTGCTGTCCAAAATAAATCATTGCTGCACGTCTGAAGTTTGCAAAAGAACACCTGGATGTTCCACAGCGCTACTGGCAAAATATTCTGTGGACAGATGAAACTACAGATGAGTTGTTTGGAAGGAACACACAACACTATGTGTGGAGAAAAAAAGGCACAGCACACCAACATCAAAACCTCATCCCAACTATAAAGTATGGTGGAGGGAGCATCATGGTTTGGGGCTGCTTTGCTGCATCAGGGCCTGGACAGCTTGTCATCGACAGATTTCCCAAGTTTATCAAGACATTTTGCAGGAGAATGTAAGGCTATCTGTCCGCCAATTGAAGCTCAACAGAAGTTGGATGATGCAACAGGACAATGACCCAAAAGACAGAAGTAATCAACAACAGAATGGCTTCAACAGAAGAAAATACGCCTTCTGGAGTCGCCTAGTCCTGACCTCAACCCGATTGAGATGCTGTGACACGACCTCAAGAGAGCGGTTCACACCAGACACCCCAAGAATATTGCTGAACTGAAACAGTTTTGTTACGAAGAATGGTCCAAAATTCCTCCTGACCGTTGTGCAGGACCATCTGCAACTACAGAAAACGTTTGGTTGAGGTTGTTGCTGCCAAAGGAGGGTCAACCAGTTATTAAATCCAAGGGTTCACATAATTTTCCCACCATGCACTGTGAATGTTTACACAGTGTGTTCAATAAAGGCAATTAAACGTATAATTGTTTGTTTTATTAGTTTAACCAGACTGCGTTTATGTATTGTTGTTACTTACTTGCTGTTTGTCGTTTTAGGCTGGGTTTCTGTACAGCACTTTGAGATATCAGCTGATGTAAGAAGGGCTAAATAAATACATTTGATTTGATTTGACTTAGATGAAGATCAGATCAAATTTTAGGACCAATTTATGCAGAAATCCAAACAATTCCAAAGGGTTCACATACTTTTTTCTTGCCACTCTAGCCATCGTTATTGTTATTAKATTTTTTACTTTAGTTACATTTACATTTACATTTAAGTCATTTAGCAGACGCTCTTATCCAGAGCGACTTACAAATTGGATTTATTTAGTAAATATCTTTACTCTTATTTCTTGAACTGCGTTGTTTGTTAAGGGCTTGTAAAAGTCAGCATTTCACGGTAAGGTTTACATCTGCTGTATTCGGCGCATGTGACATTTGATGTATGAGGTTGTGGCTTTGGTGATCTATAAAATATGTACAGCTGCTTTCTTGGTGATCTATAAAATATGTACAGCTGCTTTCTTGGTGATCTATAAATGTACTGCTTCGTGATGCTTATTAGACTTTTCATTTTATTTTTCTCTAACATTTTTCCCTCCTCTCCCTTATTCTCTCTCTCCTCCCTTTTCTCTCTCCCTCCCTTTCTTCTCTCTCCCCTTTTCTCTTTTCCCCCTTTTCTCTCTCTCACCTCTCTCTCCCCCTTTTTCTCTCTCGTCTTCCCCTTCCGCCTCCCTCCTCTCCCTCCCCTCTCTCCCTCCCATCTCTCTCTCTCCTCTCTCTTCTCACTTCTCCGCTCCCCTTCTCTCTTTCGCTCTCTCTCTCCCTCTGTCCCCTCTTCTGTCCTCCTTTTTTCTCTCTTCTCCTACTCTTTTTCTCCTACGTCTTCATCCCTTTTTCTCTCCCCTTCTCACTCCTCCTTTCCCTTCCTCCCCTCTCTCCCCTCTTCCTTTTCTGCCCCCCCCTCTTCCCTCCCTCCACCTTTCTCTCTCACTCCCCTCTCTCTCTCTCCTTTTCTTCTCCCTCTCTCTCCCCCTTTTCTCTCATCTACCTCCCTCTCTCTGCTCCTCCCTTTCCCTCCCCCCTTTTCTCTCCTCTCTCTCCCCTTTCTCTCTCCCTCCTCTCTCTCTCCCCCTCTCTCTCTTCTCCCTTTTCTCTTCCTCCATCTTCTCCCCTCTTCTCTCTCTTCCCTCTCTCGTCCCCCTCTCTTCTCTCTCTCCTCTCCTCCCTCTTTCTCTCTCCTCCTCTCTCCCCCTTTCTCTCTCCTCCCTCCTCTCTCCTCCCTTCTCCTCCCCTCTCTCTCCTCTCTCTCCCCCCCTTTCTCTCTCCTCCCTCTCTCTCTCTCTGCTCCCCTCTCTCTTTCTCTCTCTCCTTCCCAACCCCCCTTCTCCCCCCCTGTTCTTAAGTGGTACAAGTTGTCGTTCAGGAGATCAGCAGTTTGCTATCCTTCTTCAGAGTAGTACGGAGCGCATCGATCCATGAGTTTGTTACTTCGCCAGCTCTACGGGGACAGCAGGAAGTTCCTCCTACTTGGGGAACCACTCCTGTATGGGTCAAGGTCAAACCTGGGCTGTGTTTAGAGGTCAAGCGAGCAGCAGGAAACAGTTGTGAGACGAACCGGAGATTTTTACCTGAGCTTGACCGATGAGAATGCTTTTTTTGTGTTTCCAATCCCTGTTTTTTGCTACGTTGTGCCTTATGAACAGGACCTTGCTGTTTCAGCTCGACTGTGAAAGAGTCTGCACTATTTCAGTTCACATAAGGCTCTCGGGGGTTCTAACAGTGGGACCATTTTTAATCCCATATGTGCCTAAATATGTGCTGTGTGCCCTGGATTGTTAATTTAGGAGCACCAGTGAGTCTAGAGAAATGAGGGATCTAGCTTTAATACCTAAATCATTTTCATTGTGCTGCTAATTTCTTTGGCTCCTTGTAAAAAAAGAAAAGAGAAAAAAAGGTAGCTTTAAAGCCCTGCTTCTGTGATGCTGTCGTTCTTGTTTCCCCCGACCCATTTTATGATCCCATGTCCATCCAGGTCTGAGGCCGTTCATCCCGGAGAAGGACAGCCAACACTTTGAGAACTTCCTGGAGACCATCGGCGTTAAGGACGGCCGCGGCATCATCACCGACAGCTTCGGACGCTACCGCCGCACCGCCAGCTCCGCCTCCGACTCAACCACCAATGGGAACGGAGCGGCGGGAGGGGACGGCGGTGGGTCTGACGAAGGCCTGGTGCCCTCCGAAGGAGACGAGTGGGACCGCATGATCTCTGATATCAGTAATGATATAGAGGCTCTGGGCGTTAGTATGGACCAAGAAGGGGTCACACCCTAGACCCTAACCCCTTGCCTCGAGTCTGGGAGAAGGGGTGACGCCCTAGACCCTACTCCCTACCATCGAGACTGTGCTGCGGTATGGACCAAGAAGGGGTCACACCCTAGACCCTAACCCCTTCTCCCTATGCCCTAACTCATACCCCCTAGTCCCTACTCATCCTGAACCAACAGAGAGGACGATCCAGCCAGCCCAGATCCCAACCCCCTGATGATGACATGCTGTGCATTGTGGCCAATCAGCTTTCAGTGTGAGCCAGCGTGGCCAATCAGCTTTCAGTGTGAGCCAGCAGTGGCCAATCAGCTCGGCCGTTCAAGGAAAACGTCATTGATCCATTCGTAGTGGTTTTTACTAACTGACTGAATGGCAGCCTTCTACGTCTCTGGGGGGTTTTATCGTTATTGGCAGTATCTGCCATCAGTGACCAGGATGAAGCTGAGTCACCCTCCTGAGGGCAGCCATCATGAATACCCACAATGCTCTGTCTGGTGTCTCGCTTCACAATTGGTATGTTTTGACATTGCAGCCACCTTTAAAGGCGAGTCGAGACCGACTGATTTGTAGGTCAAGTCAGTCGCAATTTTCCCTTCATACAGCACGCTTTTGATGCTCTGGAACACGGCCAATCAGAGTCTGTGGGTGCGTTGTACAGGAAATAAGGGTGCCATTTGAGACTCAGACCAGAAGATGTGCCTGGACACAGAATATTGAATATTTTATAATGACTTATGTTCATGTATGTAGTAGTTAGCCTGTATTTCTAACTAATATGTGTTCTTTAAGGTCAATCATTAACCTTCTACAGTCTCAGCCCTGTCCTAAGACTGGGGGGGGGGGGTGGCAAGGTGGGGTTCTACTCAGCTGACATATGGAATTGTTTTAAGAAGGTCATACCAAGGACATTTAGCTATTCGATTTGGAATTTTAAGATCCCTTGGAAGTATAAAGAAAATATATAAAAAGTATTTGATGAAGCAGTGAATTTGACCTTACAGCTGTTAGCCCATACAAACACATTGAATAACAGATTCACTACATGGAACGACAGATAGTAAAAAAAAAAAAAAAAAAAGATTATCAAAAGGACGTGTGTTCTGAGGTGTCTTCGATATATGCGAGATATAAGAAAGATCAGGAACCTTTTTAATTTACATTTTATTACATGTATTTGACCTCTTATTTTTGGCACTAAATTATCTCCATATATACTTCAATTCGTTTTTTTCAACTGGTTTCCTGGGACCTTCAAATGAGTCTTGTAGGGGGGGGGGGGGTCGTAGAGCAAAACGGATTTGGAAGTTCGACGTCGACGGATGTGGTGGATTATTAAGATGCATCCAATGTAAGGAAACTGAAATCTCTAGTTTAAACTGAAGGATGTTGATGAGGATTTTTGTATTATGCTATATGATTTTTGGCGGGCTGTGGAAATCACTCTGGGAGGGGTTAACTTAATCCACCAAGTATCTTCTCCTACTCTGCATATTTACTGCTTTCCTTTTTTGTTGATGTTTTCCAAATGCACCTATTCCTTATTTAGTGCACTACTTTTGACCAGAGCTCTATGGGCACTCGTCAAAGTAGTGCACTAAATAGGAATAGAGTGCTCTTTAGTTGTTTGGACTTTGTGTTTTATATACTGATTTACTTGTACTATTTTGTTGTGGTTTTATGTTTTACACTTAGCCTCATTTAGCCTTAGCCTAGCATTTAGCCTAGCATTTAGCCTTAGCCTAGCGTTTAGCCTTAGGCCTAGCATTTAGCCTTAGCCTAGCGTTTTCTATTAACGTTTACCTTTTTGTCTTATCTCAGTCAACGACATATGTTGATAAAAATGTGACTTTGTGAAACTGAAACCTCCATTCAGAATATCTGGATGGACAACATATCTGACAAAGCCAGTTACTGGCTGATTTACAATTCAATGCCCAATCTCTTCTCATAGCGCAGACAAACAACCTTACCTTCAGCCATGCAAAGTACACCGTAAAGTAGTATACTATATACCAACCCCTATGGGTCCTGGTCTAAAGTAGTATACTATATACCAACCCTAAGGGTCCTGGTCCTAAAGTAGTATTATATACCAACCCCTATGGGTCCTGGTCTAAAGTAGTATATCTATATACTAACCCCTATGGGTCCTGGTCTAAAGTAGTATACTATATACCAACCCCTATGGTCCTGGTCTAAAGTGTATACTGTATACCAACCCCTATGGGTCCTTGTCTAAAGTAGTATACTATATACCAAACCCCTATGGGCTCTGGTCTAAAGTAGTATACTATATACCAACCCCTACGGGTCCTGGTCTAAAGTAGTATACTATATACCAACCCCTATGGGTATTGGTCTAAAGTAGTATACTATATACACCCCTATGGGTCCTGGTCTAAAGTAGTATACTATATACCAACCCTTATGGCCCTGGTCTAAAGTAGTATCTATATACCAACCCCTACGGGTCCTTGTCTAAAGTAGTATACTGTATACCACCCCTATGGGTCCTGGTCTAAAGTAGTATACTATATACCAAACCCCTAAGGGTCCTGGTCTAAAGTAGTATTCTATATATCAGGGTGCACAGTTAGAATCCAAAGAGTCCAGTGGCTCAGGTTTTTTCCCCCCCCAAAGGTCCAATCCATTAAAATGTCTAACGTGCGCTATGATTTGGGGTCATATGTAGTTTCTTGTATATGCATAGCTAAATAAAAAGTACTACATTTCAACAATATGTATTGCACATTTTCAATGCAGACACATTAAACATAATAAATATGCAGCCTAATCATAAGTAAAGTAGGCCAGTCTCAAATGTTCTCATTTCAAGCAAAAGAGACTGCGTCGTCACACGACGAGATTGCGTCGTCAAGCGGCGAGACTGCGTCGTAGACTGCGTCGTCACGCGTCGAGACTGCGTCGTCACGCGTCGAGACTGCGTCGTCACGCGCGACTGCGCAGACTGCGTGCTGCGCGACGCGGCGAGACTGCGTCGTCACGCGGCGAGACTGCGTCGTCAACGCGGCGAGACTGCGTCGTCACGCGGCGAGACTGCGTCGTCACGCGGCGAGACTGCGTCTTACTGCGCTTACGCAGGAGCTGCGTCTACGCGCTCGTCTTAGCGGATCTGCGTCTTACGCGAGCGCTTTAGGGGAGCGCGTTTGGACTGCGTCCGTCACGGACGGCTGGCTTACGGGCGACTGCGTCTTTACTGCGTCTTTACGCGACTGCGTCTTACTGCGTTTTACGGCGACTGCGTCTTTAACTGCGTCTTTACGCGACTGCGTCCTTTACTGCGTCTTTACGCGACTGCGTCTTTCTGCGTCTTTACGCGACTGCGTCTTTACTGCGTCTTTACGCGACGAGACTGCGTCTTTACGCGTCTTTCCGCGACGATCGCGTCTTATACGCCGTACGCGCACTGCGTCTTTTACTGCGTCTTTACGCGCGAGACTGCGTCTTTACTGCGTCTTTACGCGACGAGACTTGGCGTCTTTACTGCGTCTTTACGCACGAGATCGTCTAGACTGTTCGCGACTTCTTTACTGCGTCTTTACGCGACGAGACTGCGTCTTTACTGCGTCTTTACGCGACGAGACTGCGTCTTTACTGCGTCTTTACCGACGAGACTGCGTCTTTACGGCGTCCTTTACGCGACGAGAACTGCGTCTTACTGCCGTCTTTACGCGAACGAGACTGCGTCTTTACTGCGTCTTTACGCGACGAGACTGCGTCTTTACTGCGTCTTTACGCGACGAGACCTGCGTCTTTACTGCGTCTTTACGCGACGAGACTGCGTCTTTACTGCGTCTTTACGCGACGAGACTGCGTCTTTACTGCGTCTTTACGGCGACGAGACTGCGTCCTTTTACTGCGTCTTTACGCGACGAGACTGGCGTCTTTACTGCGTCTTTACGCGACGAGACTGCGTCTTTACTGGCGTCTTTACGCGACGAGACTGCGTCTTTACTGCGTCTTTACGGCGCACGAGACTGCGTTCTTTACTGCGTCTACGCGACGAGACTGCGTCTTTACTGCGTCTTTACGCGACGAGACTGCGTCTTTACTGCGTCTTTAGCGACGAGAACTGCGTCTTTACTGGGTCTTTTACGCGACGAGACTGCGTCTTTACTGGCTCTGTTACGACGAGACTGCGTCTTTACTGCGTCTTTACGCGACGAGACTGCGTCTTTACTGCGTCTTTACGCGACGAGACTGCGTCTTTTACTGCGGTCTTTACGCGACGAGACTGCGTCTTTACTGCGTCTTTACGCGACGAGACTGCGTCTTTACTGCGTCTTTACGCGACGAGACCTGCGTCTTACTGCGTCTTACGCGACGAGACTGCGTCTTTACTGCGTCTTACGCGACGAGACTGCGTCTTTAGCTGCCGTCGTTTACCAGCACGAGACTGCGTCTTTACTGCGTCTTTACGCGACGAGACTGCGTCTTTAACTGCGTCTTTACGCGACGAGACTGCGTCTTTACTGCGTCTTTACGCGACGAGACTGCGTCTTTACTGCGCTCTTTACGCGACGAGACTGCGTCTTTACTGCGTCTTACGCGACGAGACTGCGTCTTTACTGCGTCTTTACGCGACGAGACTGCGTCTTTACTGCGTCTTTACGCGACGAGACTGCGTCTTACTGCGTCTTTACGCGACGAGACCTGCGTCTTTACTGCGTCTTTACGCGACAGAGACTGCGTCTTTACTGCGTCTTTACGCGACGAGACTGCGTCTTACTGCGTCTATTTACGCGACGAGACTGCGTCTTTACTGCGTCTTTACCGACGAGACTGCGTACTTTACTTGGTCTTTACGCGACGAGACTGCGTCTTTACTGCGTCTTTACCGCGACGAGACTGCGTCTTTACTGGCGTCTTTACGCGACGAGACTGCGTCTTTACTGCGTCTTTACGCGAACGAGACTGCGTCTCTTACTGCGTCTTTACGCGACGAGACTGCGTCTTTACTGCGTTCTTTACGCGACTGGGGGGAGACTGCGTCTTTACTGCGTCTTTAACGGACGCGACGAGACTGCGTTCTTTACTGCGTCTTTACGCGACGAGAACTGCGTCTTTACTGCGTCTTTTACGGCGACGAGACTGCGTCTTTACGTTGCGGTCTTTACGCGACGAGAGACGCGTCTTTACTGCGTCTTTACGCTGACGAGACTGCGTTCTTTACTGCGTCTTTAACGCCGACGAACTGCGTACTTTACTGGCGTCTTTTATTGCGATCGTTACTGCGTCTTTACGCGACGAGACTGGCGTCTTTACTGCGGTACTTTAGCGACGAGACTGCGTCTTTACGCGTCTATTTACGCGACGAGACTGCGTCTATTACTGCGGTGCTTTAGCGCGACGAGACTGCGTCATTTACTGCTGCAGACGAATATTACGGCCGAGAATGACGGTAGGAATGCGTCTTTACACGATGCGTCTTACTGCGTTCTGATGGGCACAGGAAAAAACTGCGTCTTTACTTGCGTCTTTAGCGACGAGACTTGCGTCTTTTACTGCGTCTTTACGCGACGAGACTGCGTCTTTACTGCGTCTTTACGCGACGAGACTGCGTCGTCACAAAGAAAAATAACAAAAGTTGCCTGTTTCTGAAAAAAGTGCTTTGCTTTTTGAACAAATAAGAAACCACATGTTTAATATTTCCCCCTCCCACTTCTCCAGCGCTCTTCTTTAGTGAGAGAAAAGGGCTGTTTCTTGTCCTGCCAGTCATTTGAACCTTGGCTGTAGTCATTCTCATGCACATCTCTAGGTGCTCATTGGTGAGTCTAGAACGGTACTTATTGTTAATGATGTTCATAGTGGAGAGAAGACTCACAGCTGTATGTGGAGCCAAACATGGTCAAGGTGTTTAGTGCTACTTTGGTTAGACCAGGAGAACACATTCTCAGACACAGCCTGATAGGATCATGATCAGTTAGTTGGTTAGACCAGGGAACACAGTCTGACACAGCCAGATAGGATCATGATCAGTTAGTTGGTTAGACCAGGGAACACAGTCTCAGACACAGCCTGCAGCCAGACAGGGTCATGATCAGTTAGCTGGTTAGACCAGGGAACACAGTCTCAGACACAGCCTGCAGCCAGAAAGGGTCATGATCAGTTAGTTGAAAGTGCTCTCTCAGTGCAGCATTAGCTTGCAGATCAATCAGTTCCATCTGTAGAGATCCACCATGTCCCCACTTGAAGGTCTGTGTCACCTCCTTTTAGAAAATCCTCTGACATCTGTGATGAGGAATGGATTCTCAAATTAGAAGAAGGAGCTCCTGTCCAAGGCTGAGTCTGTCCAAGGCTGAGTCTGTCCAAGGCTGAATCTGTCCAAGGCTGAATCTGTCCAAGGCTGAATCTGTCCAAGGCTGAATCTGTCCAAGGCTGAATCTGTCCAAGGCTGAATCTGTCAAAGCGATTTTCTGAAGTTTCCAATCAGCTCATCTATGAATTCAACACGAGGAGAAACATCTCTCTCACCCTGAATCTGTTCCTGCGCTTTCAGGAAGTGTGCTCCGTCTCCTTGAAGATCTTCCTTGAACACTTCCAGTTTCCTCTGGAAGGAGCGGACAGATGAATTGTTCTTGCCCTGTAGTTTCACGTCGAGCTCATTAAGGTGTGATGTCGACCAAAAATGCAACAATATCCATTTTGCTCTCGTCTTGCAAAAAAAAAAAAAAAGTGTAAACCTCTGTTGCCTTCTGACTCTTGAGTTGTACTAGGAAAGCTGCCTTCTGACTCTTGAGCTGTACTAGGAAAGCTGCCTTCTGACTCTTGAGCTGTACTAGGAAAGCTGCCTTCTGACTCTTGAGCTGTACTAGGAAAGCTG
>NW_019943329.1:313042-327542 GCF_002910315.2 Salvelinus sp. IW2-2015
CTGACTCTTGAGCTGTACTAGGAAAGCTGCCTTCTGACTCTTGAGCTGTACTAGGAAAGCTGCCTTCTGACTCTTGAGCTGTACTAGGAAAGCTGTTCATTCCTTTCGAATGGACCAAAAGCGTTCCAAGCCTTTGCTGAGCCATCTCACGTTGTTGTGCAGCAGTAGGTCATTTTGCATTTGCCTCAACTTCTTTCAGGAATTCTGTCAGCAGGACGATGAGGATGAGGGATGCCCAGAGGATGTGGATGAGTTTCATCATTGTATTCATTACTTCAGCATACTCTTCTGACAGATTGGCGCAGAGGACAGACTGATGAATGATCACAGTGGTAAGCTGTGAGATCAGGGTTTTCCTCGTTCAGTCGTGCCACAGCTCCTCTCTCTCTTCCTGTCATGGCAGGGGCCCCGTCTGAGGTGATAAGAGGCCACTTGTTTCAGGTCTATCCCCCCTCTTTCTCAGCATCTCCTTTATGTACATGTCATTTCCTGTTGTTTTAGGTCTATCCCTCTTCTCTAGGCCATCTCCTTTATGTACATGTCATTTCCTGTTGTTTTAGGTCTATCCCCTCTCTTTCTCAGCATCTCTTTATGTACATGTATATTTCCTGTTGTTTTAGGTCTATTCCCCCTCTTTCTCAGCATCTCCTTTATGTACATGTCATTTCCTGTTGTTTTAGGTCTATCCCCTCTCTTTCTCAGCATCTCCTTTATGTACATGTCATTTCCTGTTGTTTTAGGTCTATCCCCTCTCTTTCTCAGCATCTCCTTATGTACATGTAATTTCCTGTTGTTTTAGGTCTATCCCCTCTCTTTCTCAGCATCTCCTCTTATGTACATGTAATTTCCTGTTGTTTTAGGTCATCCCCTCTCTTTCTCAGCATCTCCTTTATGTACATGTCATTTCCTGTTGTTTTAGGTCTATCCCTCTCTTTCTCAGCATCTCCTTTATGTACATGTCATTTCCTGTTGTTTTAGGTCTATCCCCTCTCTTTCTCAGCATCTCCTTTATGTACATGTCATTTCCTGTTGTTTTAGGTCTATCCCCTCTCTTTCTCAGCATCTCCTTTATGTACATGTCATTTCCTGTTGTTTTAGGTCTATCCCCTCTCTTTCTCAGCATCTCCTTTATGTACATGTCATTTCCTGTTGTTTTAGGTCTATCCCCTCTCTTTCTCAGCATCTCCTTTATGTACATGTCATTTCCTGTTGTTTTAGGTCTATCCCCTCTCTTTCTCAGCATCTCCTCTATGTATATATCCTTTTCATCTTGTATGTGTCTCGAGTGGTGTTACCCCCCAACATGTCTTCACAGAATTCCTTCTTCTCTGTGTGGTAAAATCTAACATGCACCAGAAGCTGGGCAGTATCACTCCCATCAGTAGATTCATCGACAGCATAATGCTATGCACGGTGCACTCCCTATAGCTTCATCACACTGTGTTAAATATTTCACTCTTTCTTGCTGTTGATGTACTTGACATTGGGATTTGCTTGATCTTTTCACACCGCTCGTCTTTTTGTTTACCAGTAAAGTTTCAGCCACAGCATTCATGCACTCCATCACCACTCCCACCGTCAGTAAAATGGCTTTTGGTGTTGACCCAAAAATCCAAGCTATTTTTAGTGAACATTCGTTTGCACGTTGTTGGGCAGTGAACTACATGGGAGAGGACTCTGGTGGACCGATCATACTGGGCTTTGAGTTAGTTTATTTTGCGTGTCCTCACCTCAGACTCCTGTGGATATGTTTGTGTCCTCACCTCAGACTCCTGTGGATATATGTGGATATGTTTGGTGTCCTCACCTCAGACTGCTGTGGATATGTTTGTGTCCTCACCTCAGACTGCTGTGGATATGTTTGTGTCCTCACCTCACTGATGTGGATATGTTTGTGTCCTCACCTCAGACTGCTGTGGATATGTTTGTGTCCTCACCTCAGACTGATGTGGATATGTTTGTGTCCTCACCTCAGACTGATGTGGATATGTTTGTGTCCTCACCTCAGACTGCTGTGGATATGTTTGTTTCCTCACCTCACTGATGTGGATATGTTTGTGTCCTCACCTCGACTGCTGTGGATATGTTGTGTCTCACCTCAGACTGATGTGGTATGTTTGTGTCTCACCTCAGACTCCTGTGGATATGTTTGTGTCCTCACCTCAGACTCCTGTGGATATGTTTGTGTCCTCACCTCAGACTGCTGTGGATATGTTGTTGTCCTCACTTCAGACTGATGTGGATATGTTTGTGTCCTCACCTCAGACTGCTGTGGATATGTTTGTGTCGTCTGCTGTGGATATGTTTGTGTCCTCACCTCAGACTGCTGTGGATATGTTTGCTCAAAAGATCTGTGCTTTGTCTCGTAGTGGCGCTTCACGTTGGCTCTTTTTTTATTAGATCCACGGTCTCTGAACATATCCGGTTTGACACTCGCTGGGGGAAGGATAAATGCATATTTGTCTGCCCTACTCCTCTTTGAAAGGTTGATTTTCTGTATTGACTTTCCTGACTTTTTGGTCACGCCATTCTATAATTTCTTCTCTCTCTCTCTGACAACAGTCTCCTAACGTGCATTGTAAACATTCGCTTTGATTGGCTGAGTTTCGTGAAGTGATTTAAATAACGCACGTGATTGGACAACACAGTAGTATGGGCCGCTGTCTGGGACCTTCCCAGCTGAGCCAGCGCAATGTGAGTACATTGGGGAAAAAAGGGTTGCTTCATCGGTATTTAATTTAACAATTATTAATGAGAAATGTGTCGAGGTCCAGATAGAACCCAGACCGAGTGCAATTGTCCACCTCTGCTATATACCAACCCCTATGGGCTCTGGTCTAAAGTAGTATACTATATACCAACCCCTATGGGCTCTGGTCTACAGTAGTATACTATATACCAACCCCTATGGGCCCTGGTCTAAAGTAGTATACTATATACCAACCCCTATGGGCCCTGGTCTAAAGTAGTATACTATATAGAGAATAGGGTGCCATTTTGGGACATAGACATACAGTAGCTACTACTGCCCAGTCTCTGTCCCCTTATGATGATGTCATTCTCAACTGTATTGTACAGCTGTTGTGTTATTAAATAGCATGTCCTTTAACATACAGGAGTTGGCTTTGGCTATTACTCATGTGATCCTCTCTACACTTTGTCAATATTGAGGTTCTAACCAACAGGAGGATTGAGTGGCCTGTACAGTAGCTCCCTGTTGGTCTTACCATTCACAGTGAGGCAGTGTGATTCTCCCCCAGTGTATTGCAGGGGGATTGAGTGTCCTGTACAGTAGCTCCCTGTTGGTCTTACCATTCACATTGAGGCAGTGTGATTCTCCCCCTATTTTAATTTTTTTATGATCTGTGACCAACAGATGCATATCTGTATTCCCAGTTATGTGAAATCCATAGATTAGGGTCTAATGAATTTATTCCAATTGACTGATTTCCTAATGAACTGTAACTCAGTAAAATCACAACAAGTGATCTAATGATTTTGTCGCTGGGATGGTTGTATCCCCCCATATACATAACATTCTATTGGTTGCAAGAATTTTGTATAATTTAAATATAATTTTTATTTTTTGAATCAGGTGTTTTGTGTATCAGTTCTTAAAACATGTGGGGCAGCTGTCTTTTTTTAAATTCCTAAATGTACATTACCGTTCAAAAGTTTGGAGGCACTTAGAAATGTCGTTGTTTTTGAAAGAAAAGCACATTTTTGGTCCATTTTAAAATAACATCAAATTGATCAGAAATACAGTGTAGACATTGTTAATGTTGTAAATGACTATTGTAGCTGGAAACGGCTGATTTTTAATGGAATATCTACATAGGCGTACAGAGGCCCATTATCAGCAACCATCACTCCTGTGTTCCAATGGCACGTTGTGTTAGCTAATCCAAGTTGATCATTTTAAAAGACTAATTGATCATTAGAAAACCATTTTGCTATTATGTTATCACAGCTGAAAACTGTTGTCTTGATTTAAAGAAGCTATAGTCATTTACAACATTTAACAATGTCTACACTGTATTTCTGATCAATTTGATGTTATTTTAATGGACCAATTTTTTTTTGCTTTTCTTTCAAAAACAAGGACCTTTCTAAGTGACCCCAAACTTTTGAACGGTAGTGTAACCGGTATACTTTTTTATTTATCCCCACCCCCAAAAAATGTGTTAACCAATCTTGGTCTTTTCATGTAGGGCCGACGGGCAAGTTCCTTACCTTCTCCCCTTTCTACTTGTCTTCTACATTTTTTTTTGCTGAAATGCTGCAAGTTGTAATTTTAGAGCAGACATTTCCATATCGTTGACAACTCCCCCAGTCCTATTTATATTTACAAAGATTTTTTTTTAAAGGTATAATTTTTTAGCAATCTGTATATTTGTTCTGTGTTTTCTGGTGGATTAAACTGAAATTGTAACCAACTTTCTATGGCTTAAAAAAAGTGATATTTTTTAAAATACATTTTTKAAATAACTGAAATTTAGAGGTTGTAATCTGAATAAAGGGGAAAAGCCCAACACGGGGTGAGACATGCTTACTAATCTGCTAGAGAACCTGTTTGAATTTAAGTATATCCTTATATTTTATATTTTTATTACTGAAGCCTTTAGTGAGAGGTCTAATGCTTTAATATTTAATCATTTCTGCCCTCCAAATTCATTTTCCTTATATACAGTGCATTCGTAAAGTATTCAGACCCCTTGACTTTGAGGAAAATTGATGACGAAAAAAAACTATTGAATCAATTTTCGAATAAGGCTGTAACATTATAAAATGTGGGAAAAGTGTTGTGGAAAATTGCAAGATTATGTGATAGTGCTTGTAAAATTATATTATAATCTTTGTATTGCATTAGAATGGTTGTTTTATTCGACAGAATAGAGGATTCTGTCGACTATTGTGTCTGTGTTCCACTGAGGATGGGCTTCTATGAGATAACACTGACAGAGGAGATTTACGATGTCTTTGGGTGATAAAGCCTAAAGAGCATTCCAGATAGTAAAGGTAATGTTTTTGTGCTATACCGTACCAGGGTGAGACGGGTTCCAGTTTGGAGTTGGAGGGGGCCAGATACTGGTCTTTACAATGAGAACTGTTGACACAGCAGTAACTGTCTGCTTTGTTTTATAGATATCTCTCAAGTAAAAGTATTTCTTTGTGAACTGTTCCTAAGATCTGTGGTTCGTCATGTAAGTTGAGAGGGGTGTATCTTGGCTATAAAAGAGCCATCAAATTTATTTGTCACAGACACGATGCTTAGCAGATGTTTAATGCGAGTGTAGCAAATGCTTGTGCTTCTAGTTCGACCAATGCCATAAATAACCAACAGAGTAATCACCTAACAATTCCACACTACTACCACTTATACACACAAGTTGTCAAAGGACTAAAGAATATGTACAATAAGTATTGAATGAGTGATGGTACAGGAACGGATTAGGCAAGATGCAGTAAGGATGTATAGAGTACAGTATGATACATATGAGAGTTGAATGTTAGTATGTAACATAAAGTGTGCATAGTTTTAAACGTGTAGTGATACAGTATTACATAAAGATGCGCAAGATGCAGTAGATGATATAAAGTACGTATCATACATATACAATATTAGTATGAGTATGTCGGGTTATGTTAACACATTATATTAAGTGCATTGTTAAAGAGTGGCTAGTGGTACATTTTTACATAATTCCATCAATTCACATTTATTAAAGTGGCTGAGTTGAGTCAGTATGTTGGCAGCGGCGCCTACAATTGTGTAGTGTGGCTGTTTAACAGTCTGCTGCCTTGGAGATAGAAGCTGTTTTTCAGTTCTCTCTGGTCCCTCGCATTTGATGCACCTGTACTGACCGGCTTTTCGATAGATAGCGGGGTGAACAGGCAGTGGCTCAGGTGGTTGTTGTCCATTGGTTGATTTATAGCCTCTGTACCACTCGGTGGTGTAGGTGTGCCTGGAGGGCAGGTCCCTTACACACCCGATGTCACAGAACAGGCCATAAAGATCATCAGCAACAACATCCAAGCCACTCGCCTGTTTTTTTTTTCCACCCGCGGACACGATCTTTGCATTCTTTGTAAGTCGTCTCTCAAGAATTCATTATAGACACTGAATCAGTGATCTGAGAGTCAAAGGGGTGATTGTAAATGTATTGCATGGCTAGGTGGAACAATAGTCTACCTTACTCCATTTGTTCTCTGTGTGGTGTTGGGACGGAGGTGAGCTGCCTGTGGGAGTATTGTTGGTATGACTGACTGCCTTGTTGTGAACAAGTTAGACACTCAAGTGTTCTGCAATAGGAGGATAATAAGGAATGGAGGTGCACTGACAGCAGAAAGTCTTTGTTGTCGGAATTCCAGGGCCCCAGGGCTCCAAGGCTCCAAGGCCTCCTAACAGCTCCAGGGCTCCAGGGCTCCAAGGGATCCAGGGCTCACAGGGCATCCAAGCCTCCAGAGCCCAGGGCCCTCCAAGACTCCAGGGCTCCAGGACATAGTCACAATACTGTACGCTTTCTTAAAAAATACCTAATGTTGAATGTTGTTGTGATGCATGTGGCGTACATATACAGAGCATTGGGAAAATGTTCAGACCCTTCACCTTTCCACATTTTGTTACATTGCAGCCTTGTTCCAGAACAGCCAGCTATTGAGAGAAACACACAATCTGTGGACAAAATCCGTGGGAAAATCCAGGTGTTCTTGGGTAGTGGAATATGATGATGACTTATCCAACATCATCCTTCACACGGATCCTATATCCAGAACCATCATCCTTCAGCACGGATCCTATATCCAGACCATCATCCTATCGGCACGGATCCTATATCCAGACCATCATCCTTCGCACAGGATCCTATATCCAGACTCATCTTCGCACGGATCCTATATCCGACATCATCCTTCGGCACGGATCCTATATCCAGACCCATCCCTTCGGCACGGATCCTATATCCAGACCATCATCTTCGCACGGATCCTATATCCAGACCATCATCCGGCACGGTCCTATCAACCATATCCTTCAGCACGGATTTACCAGACTCATCCTTCGCACGATCCATTCGGCTACTCGGCAACGGATCCTATATCCAGACATCAACCTTCGGCACGGATCCTATATCCAGACCATCAATCCTTCGCACGGATCCTATATCCAGACCATCATCCTTCGCACGGATCCTATATCCAGACCATCATCCTTCGGCACGGATCCTATATCCAGGACCATCATCCTTCGGCACGGATCTATATCCAGACCATCATCCTTCGGCACGGATCCTATATCCAGCCATCATCCTTCGGCACGGATCCTATATCCAGACCATCATCCTTCGGCACGGATCCTATATCCAGACCATCATCCTTCGGCACGGATCCTATAATCCAGACCATCATCCTTCGGCACGGATCCATATCCAGACCATCATCCTTCGCACGGATCCTATATCCAAACCATCATCCTTCGGCACGGATCCTATTTCCACCATCACTCTTCGGCACGGATCCTCATATCCAACCATCATCCTTCGGCACGGATCCTATATCCAGACCATCATCCTTCGGCACGGATCCTATATCCAGACCATCATGCCTCGGCACGATCCTATATCCCGACCATCATCCTTCGCACGGAATCCTATATCCAGACCATCATCCTTCGGCACGGATCCTATATCCAGACCATCATCCTTCGGCACGGATCCTATATCCAGACCATCATCCTTCGGCACGGATGAAATGAGTGTACAAGTGAAATGTATGCATCGTGTAGGACCAAACCTTCCGGAGACGACATCCCCTGGTATCCAGTTTGTTGAAGTCCTTGAGACGATTCCACACCCCCACAGCGTGTGACATCCCGACCACGTAGAGGTTGAGAGAGATGTGTGGGCCAGACTCTCAGGAAGAAAACCCATGAATGAATGAATATGGTGCTCCTGAGAAGAAGGATCGTCATGCCGACACTAGCGCTGTAGGTAACAGCTGATCTAACATTCTAAATGCTCTTGGAAAAATGTTCCTACAGTTTGACGACACGTTGAACTTTTCTCACGAAACCCTGTTGAACGTTATTAATGAACCTAATGCCTGATGTGTTTTTTAATTTGTTTTGATATTTACTGTAGTTTGGTTAATAAAACCCAGATTATTCAAAATATATATCTAATCTCCTTATTACATGGTTGCATACAATGAAATGCAATGTTTTGAGGTAAATCCTGGAGGGATTTTGATAGTAAACTAGTTTATATGAAAGCCAATATTTCTCGTCTACTCCGTTACACTAGTCAACCCTGTCACGTGACAATATTTGTTCAATAAAATGGCGAAAAATAAATATATGAATGTTATGTTTCCTGAGCTCAGTCTGACATGTTAACGACAGTCTCAAGGAGATTAGATTTACGTTAAAATGCTGAAATGAAAGCTTTGTTTTTAAATTTAAACGATGAGCCRGCTGACGCACACAATATAGCAAAAATTCTGAGATTTTATATTTATAATAATTTAATTTGTTTGGACATTAGGTAAATAAAAATAAAATAACGTTTATTTAAAAAAATATATATTACCGCAGCCCAAGAATGACCCTGTTACAGTGGGACTGTTGTCATGTTAGTTATTCCCATTCCTTGGGGTTGAGCCCCCCTTTAACCTGGTAGATAAAACACTATGCTGTGTGCCGACATTCCTTTTGATCAAAGGCCGGAGCATCGGGCCTGTTCTGTCCAGTCATCTACACCTCAGACTGAGTGTCTCTTCTACCTTCCGAGTATCTCGTCTACCTTCCGAGTATCTCGTCTACCTTCCGAGTATCTCGTCTACCTTCCGAGTAGCTCGTCTACCTCCCGAGTAGCTCGTCTACCTCCCGAGTAGCTCGTCTACCTTCTGTACTAGGACCTCCTAGACCTGGCTACGGCTTGGTTAACCATTCACAACTGAGAGATAAACACCTACATGAAGCACAACACTGCTTACCATATTTTATTTGTAGTCTATATCAGGGGTGTGAAACTCACTTTGCCACGGAGGCTGCATTCTATCTTCAACGGAGTCTGAAGGGACGCACTGAAAATTGGTGATATTTCCTCGCCGTCAAATTTTGCAAAACATTTTCCTCAATCCGTCGTTTTTGGAATTTACGATACTCCCCGACTGTCTAGCTTTCATTTAGGTGACTATTAGCGAGCTGGACATACCTTGGATGTAGGTCCATTATAGTTTCTACACAGTTTGGATTTGGTTTTAGTCATTTTAAAGTGTATCGAGTCCCCCCCACCCAATTTTTTATTTTTTATTTCAAACTTTTATAAAGATTTTTACTCAAACCCCCCGCGGGCTGTATGTTTGACACCCCTGGTCCATATATAACAGTACAATACAAATATAATATAACAGTACAAAACAAATATAACAGAAGGCATCACTACTTTTATTCATTGTCATTATTTAGTTATTATCCATGTTAAATAGACACACACTTTTTTGTAAGAAACAATATTAAGGCATTATTGTACATGTACAGAACAGACATGTAGATTTCACTTCAGGAAGGGGGAAAAGGTTACAGTCATTGAGCTGGAAGCAGAAGACAACGGGTACAGAGGTGTATAGTTACCGGATCAGAATGTCGAACCCCGGTCTAGGACTGGATCAGAATGTGGAACCCCGGTCTAGGACCGGATCAGAATGTGGAACCCCGCCAGAGAGAGATTTTCTCTCTCCTCTCTTTACTGCTAGCAGAGCCTCTCTTCTCTTCTACTGCTAGCAGAGCTCTCTATCTCTCCTACTGCTAGCAAGAGTCTTCTCTTCTTCTCTTTACTGCTAGCGAGCTCTCTCTCTCTCTAACTGCTAGGCAGAGCTCACTCTCTCTCTACTGCTAGCAGAGCTCTCTCTCTCTCTACTGCTAGGCAGAGCTCTCTCTCTCTCTACTGCTAGCAGAGTCTCTCTCTTTCTACTGCTAGCAGAGCTTCTCTCGGCTCTCTCTCTCTCTACTGCTAGCAGAGCTTCTATCTCTCTAACTGCTAGCAGAGCTCTCTCCTCTCTCTCGTACTGCTAGGCAGAAGCTCTCTCTCTCGCCCCTCTCTCTCTACTGCTAGCAAGAGCTCTTCTCTCTTCTCTCTCTCTCTCTATTCTGTAGCAGAGCCTCTCTCTTCTCGCTCTCTCTCTTCTAACTGCTTAGCAGAGTCTCTCTCTTCTACTGCTAGCAGAGTCTCTCTCTTCTCTACTGCTAGCAGTTCTCATCTCATCTCTCTCTCTACTCTAGCGAGCTCTCTTCTCTCTACTGTAGCAGGCTCTCCTCTCAATTTCACTTAATGGGGCTTTATTGGATGGGAAACATGTGTTAACATTGGCAAGCAAGTGAGGTAGATAATAACAAAAGTGAAATAAACAATACAATTAACAGTAAACATTACACATTCCAGAAGTTTCAAAACAGAGAAGACATTACAAAATGTCATATTATATATATACATGTTGTAACAATGTACAAATGGTTTAAAGCACACAAGTTAAATAAATAACATAAATATGGGCTTTGTATTTACAAATGGTGTTTGTTCTTCTGGTTGCCCTTTTCTTGTGGCAACAGGTCACAAATCTTGGCTGCTGTGATGGCACACTGTGGACTTCACCGCAGTAGATTATCGGGAGTTATCAAAATTGGATTTGTTTTTTCAATTCTTTGTGGATCTGTGTAACTGAGGGAAATATGTCTCTCTAAAATATGGTCATACATTGGTCAATACATACATTCTCTCTGCTCTCTAACTGCTAGCAGAGCTCTCTCGTCTCTAGGTCTCGTCTCTACTGCTAGCAAGAGCTTCTCTCTCTTCTACTGCTAGCAGAAGCTTCTCGTCTCTCTCTACTGCTAGCAGAGTTCTCTCTCCGCTCTCATCTCTACTGCTAGCAGAGCTCTCTCGCTCGCTTCTCTTTTAGCTGCAGAGCTCTCTCTCTCTCGCTCTCTCTCTCTACTGCTAGCAAGCTTCCTCTTCTCTCTCTCTATTTGCTAGCAGAGCTCTCTCTCTCTCTCTCTAATGCTAGCAGAGCTTCTCTCTCTCTCTATTGTAGCAGAGTTCTCTCTCTCGCTCTCTCTCTCTTTCTCGTACTGCTAGGCAGAGCTCTCTTCTCTTCTACTGCTAGCAGAGCTCTCTCTCTCTCTCTACTGCTAGCTGAGCTCTCTCTCTCTTTCTCTACTGCTAGCAGAGCTCGTCTCTCTCCTCTCTACTGCTTAGCAGAGCTCTCTTCTCTTTCCTCTACTGCTAGCTGAGCTCTCTCCTCGTCTCTCTCTACTGCTTAGCAGAGCTCTCTCATCTCTCTCTCTAACTGCTAGCAGTAGCTTCTCTTCTCTCCTCTACTGCTAGAGCAGCTCCTCTCTCTCTCACTGCTAGAGAGCTTCTCTCTTCTCTCTCTTACTGCTAGTCAGAGTCTCTCTTCTCTCTCTCTACTGCTAGCAGAAGCTCTCTCTCTCTCTTCTCTAACTGCTAGCAGAGCTCTCTCGCTCTCTTTCTCTACTGCTAGCAGAGCTCTCTCTCTACTGCTAGCAGAGCTCTCCTCTCTAACTTGGCTAGCAGAGCCTCTCTTCTACTGCTTAGCAGAGCTCTCTCTCTCTCTACTGCCTCGCAGAGGTCTCCGCTCTCTCTACTGCTAAGCAGAGGTTTCGCTCTCTCCCACTGCTTAGCCAGAGCTCTCTCCTCTCTCTACGCTAGCAGAGGTCTCGCTCTCTCCACTGCAGCAGAGCTCGTCTCTCTCTACTGCTAGCAGACTCTCTCCTCTCTCTCACTGCTAGCAGAGCTCTCTCTCTCTCTCCTACTGCTAGCAGAGCTTCTCTCTCTCTCTCTCTACTGCTAGCAGAGGAAAAGCGTCCGAGAGTTTATGTTCCATCTGGTGCGCCCTATGAGTCTCAGCGGGGCTGGAGTAATCCCGACAGTGACGGGAAGTCAAAGAGCAGGTCGGCTCCAAACTCATCTCTCTCTCCTAGCCGTACGGTGCATCGTTGAGCAATGCGGCGGTGCTGGTGACACGTCTCTCGATCTCTCAGTTGTTGATGTCGCCATGGAGACGACCATTCAGCTATGGGGCCAACTCGCTGGTCCTGGAGAGGCATTTCCTCTCTGAGGGAGGGAGGGAGGGAGGGAGGCGGAGTAGAGATTTAGGCGCTCAGATTCAAACCGACCACGAAGATCTGCTTGAAACGCTAATGACATTTAACTTGATTTCCGATTGAGCCTTTACCGGCAAGACACATAGAAACATTGCCTTTTAAAGGAGTGATCGTTGAATAGTTTGTTTCTAATCGTTTGAGCAGTAGATGGTAATAACAGCCTGTGTCGGTAAATGGTCACCAAGTTAGTCTGGCCTTTACACAACAGGGGTGTGGTCTGGCCTTAACCAGAAGTTCGCTAAAGGGTGTCTGCTTAAAGGTGTCGCTGCCTAAAACAAGGGTGTGGTCTGGCCTTAACAACAGGGGTTGCCAAAACAGAGCGGTGTGGTCTGGCCTGTACAACGAGGGGTTTGGTCTCGGCCTTAAACCAACAGAGGGTATGGTTCTGGTTAAAACAGGTGTCTGGCCTTAACACAGCAGAGGGTGGTAGTCTGGCCTTAACACAGGGGGTGTGGTTCTGGCCTCAACAACAGAGCGGTGTTGCGTCTGGCCTTAAAATCAACAGAGGGTGTGGTCTCTGGCCTTAACAACAGAGGGTGTGGTCTGGCCTCAACAACAGAGGGTGTGGTCTGGCTCAAAGACAGAGGGTGTGGTCTGGCCTCACAAACAGAGGGTGTGGTCTGGCCTCACAACAGGGTGTGGTCTGGCCTACAACAGAGGGTGTGGTCCTGGCCTCACAACAGAGGGTGTGGTCTGGCTGCAACAACAGAGGGTGTGTCTGGCTCAACAACAGAGGGTGTGGTCTGGCCTGCAACAAATCAACAGAGGGTGTGGTCTGGCTCAAAACAGAGGGTGTGGCTCTGGCCTCAACAACAGAGGGTGTGCTGCCTCACAACAGAGGTGTGGTCTGGCTCAACAACAGAGGGTGTGGTCGGCCTCAACAACAGAGGGTGGGTCTGGCCTCAACAACAGAGGGTGTGGTCTGCCTTCACAAAGAGGGTGTGGTCTGGCCTCAACAACAGAGGGTTGGTCTGGCCGTCAACAACAGAGGGTGTGGTCTGGCCTCAACAACAGAGGGTGTGGTCTGGCTCAAACAACAGAGGGTTGGGTCGCCTCAACAACAGAGGGTGTGGTCTGGCCTCAACAACAGAGGGTGTGGTCTGGCCTCAACAACAGAGGGTGGGTCCCGCCTACAACAGAGGGTGTGGTCTGGCCTCACACAGAGTGTGGTCTGCGCTCAACAACAGAGGGTGTGGTCTGACCTCAACAACAGAGGGTGTGGTCTGGCCTCAACAACAGAGGTGTTGGTCTGGCCTCAACAACAGAGGGTGTGGTCTGGCCTCAACAACAGAGGGTGTGGTCTGGCCTCAACAACAGAGGTGTGGTCTGGCCTCAACTAACAGAGGTGTAGTCTGCCTTAACAACAGAGGGTGTAGTCTGGCCTTAACAACAGAGGGTGTAGTCTGGCCTTAACAACAGAGGGTGTAGTCTGGCCTTAACAACAGAGGGTGTAGTCTGGCCTTAACAACAGAGGGTGGTAGTTGACTTTAACAACAGAGGGTTAGTCTGCTAACAACAGAGGGTGTAGTCTGACCTTAACAACAGAGGTGTAGTCTGACTAACAACAGAGGGTTAGTCTGGCCTTAACAAGCTGACCTAACAACAGAGGGTGTAGTCTGACCTTAACAACAAGGTGTAGTCTAACTTACACAGAGGGTGGTGTAGACGATGCTGCGGAACGTTGATGTGTCAACGAACTCTAATAGCGTCACAAATTCTGGGAAAATTTCCCAAAATTCCCATCTTTTCCAGAAATCCTTGGTTGGAGGATTCTGGATTTCATGCTGCTTATTCCTCCCGATATTGTATATATATAGATATATTATGATGTATGTTTACCTCCTGATATTAATCTCTCATTGACAGGAAGCCCCTCTCCTAGCGTTGACAGGAAGCCCATCTCCCTAGCATTGACAGGAAGCCCTCTCCTAGACTTGAAGGAAGCCCCTCTCCCTAGCGTTGGACCAAGGAAGCCCCTCTCCCTAGCATGACAGGAAGCCCTCTCCTAGCGTTGAAGGAAGCCCTCTCCTAGCGTTGACAGGAAGCGCTCTCCCCTAGCGTTGACAGGAAGCCGCTCTCCCTAGCATTGACAGGAAGCCGCTCTCCCTAGCATTGACAGGAAGCCCCTCCCTGATTGACAGGAAGCCCGTCTCCCTACAATTGACAGGAAGCCCCTCTCCCTAGCATTGACAGGAAGCCGCTCTCCTAGCATTGACAGGAAGCCCCTCTCCTAGCGTTGACAGGAAGCCCGATCTCCCTAGCATTGACAGCGAGCCCCTCTCCCTAGCCATTGACAGAAGCCCATCTCACTTGAAATTCATT
>NW_019943329.1:327567-348658 GCF_002910315.2 Salvelinus sp. IW2-2015
ACTAAAACCTGATCAGAATTGGAACCCCGGTTTAGGACCGGAATCAGAATGGTCGAACCCCGACTTAAAACCCTGATTTCTCCAGCACAGCTAATGTGGTAAGACCCTGAACCACGCTGCTACATTAGATACAGGTCTGTTTTGCTTGCCCTTCTTGTTGGATAGGGGTCACTCTTAGCATTGGCCAAGTATACCAGCGAAAGGATCGCCCCAGAGGTGCATTTAATGCCTATTAGAAACTTGGTTACAAGCTAAATGAATCCAGAGTAATGTCGTAACCACATAGAACAGTTAAAAACATTTGTTTCCCGTTATTCAATCCCTGGCATTTTCAGGCGTGAACTAACAAAACCACCACTCCCAGTCTATTAAGTTGATTACCCTAAGATCACCATGCCTTCTGATAAAGTAGGACAATACTTATAGCATTGTAGTAGCTATATCAACTGGCCCAGCGATTGTCCAGGTTTGGCGTTAGCCGTCATTAGTAAATAACGAATTTGTTGCCTAGTTAAAAATAAATCGGGACTTGACCTAGTTAAATAAAGAGTTAGATATAAGATAATTAAATAAAAACTCAGCTTGTTATGGAGCGGGCCCAAAAACAACCCACCTCAGTACCACCCGAGCTCCATTTTTGATACGATGTGATACTTCCACGGATCAGTATGCTGCATTACGATGCGATCAAACGTCGTAACACTTACTCGTTAGAAAAACGTTTCCCCTCAACCATCCTACTTACCACAGTAGAGAGAATATGAACCAATGTGTTCACTTATTATACGTCTCTCGCTTACCTGTACGCTACTAAGAGAGGTGTGTGGCAGATCCCAGAAGTGTGGAAGTCAGTCAGACAAAACCGAGGATTCGTCACCGTGGATTTCTAATTTGGCAATTTCTAGGGGAAAACGCATTACCGTGGAGATCGCAAGTCTTTTTTGCTAAATAATCTATGTGATCGGCAGAAATAATATTATATCGGTTGTTTAGTTTAAACCCTGGTCTAGCCGACACCAAGATCAGAATGTGGTAATCCCAGCCCAGGAGGCTGTTGTCGGAAGCATCAGAAAGATTAGTAGATCTCTCAGTCAATGTGTGCAATGTGATCTAACCTGGCTCAGTTTCCTGTTGTCTGTAAAGAGCCAAGCGGGGTTCAATCTAGGACCGGATCCAGAATGGTCCGAGAACCCGTTAGGTCCTATGTTATTCATGTAGGGTACATTTAGCATTTCTGCGCTGATCAGAATGTGACCCTGCTACTGTTAAAATTTTACCCACCACAATCCGAGGTATGCCCATGTCAATGCACGCGCACCGGCCATCAGAATGTGAGTAGCTACAACTGTGTGCGGGGTCTAAAATGTCTTTCCTCGATGTCTGGCGTTCGTCCGCCACCCGTAGTGGTCGATGAGTGCGAATCACAGTTACGAGGAGAGCCAGAAAACAAGCGTGATCGACAACATGCATTCCATACACACGGTCTGAAATCACGCTACAAAATGTCACAATGAAAAGGTCTTGAGTGGTGTCATGTCGGGTTGGGCTAGTGTAGGCACGGAACGTAATCGTGATTTCAACACATTTGGACAGTACGTCTACGCTTGTGTAGTAAGTCAGACGGACATTTAGGAGACAAAATTATGTATAAGTAGAGATTTGCTACCGATGTGGCGATGGGATGGAAGAAAACAGTCGGACTCGTGATAATAGTATAGTAAAACAAAGGTGACATCAGCTTTCCACTGCTATTGTCCTGCAAATGTTATTCGTAAACGTAATTCAAGCCCTGGGTCAAATAGTGGATGTGATATTATGCGAAGATAGTAAAGATGGTTAACCGATTAGTCAAACAACCTTTGTTCCTGCTGAACGAGTCGCCACTCTACCAACGTGTACAAACTCATTTACTTACCTGGCAAGGAAGACACGCCTGTTATCAAGACAGGCGGTTTTCACCCCAGGAGCGAGGCTCAAGACCCATTTGCAACTCCGGCTGTATGTACCCTGCGAATTTCTCAAAATTTGTGGAAATCTCGATGCTACATTTATGGGTAGTGAGGACTGCGTTTTTCGCGGAGACCGCTGCTCCCCTTGATCTTTTCATGTTTCAAAAATTCAAAAATATGAACACATTTTCTTTTCATTTTTATTATTTCACCTTTATTTAACCAGGTAGCTAGTTTGAGAGCAAGTTCTTCATTTGCAACGCGGACACGTGGGGGCCAACCGGATAAAAAAGAAAAAGCATAAGCAGTTCCGTAACAAGACAACA
The DNA here is from genome assembly GCF_002910315.2 of Salvelinus sp. IW2-2015. NCBI lineage: Eukaryota > Metazoa > Chordata > Actinopteri > Salmoniformes > Salmonidae > Salvelinus > Salvelinus sp. IW2-2015. The sequence goes on from NW_019943329.1 coordinate 329,843, forward strand.
CAAGAGTACCAGCATGCGAGTAACAAAAAACAAGTCAATAACAGTGGTTAGAAAAAAGAGAAATCTAGTATACAAATTGTGCAAAATAGGCATGAGGTAGCAATAAATCGAATAATTACAATCTTAGCAGATTAACCACTGGAGTGAAATAAATCATCAGATGATCATGTGCAAGAAAGATACTGCGTGTGCAAAACGGAGCAGAAAAGTAAATAACAATGAAAAGCAGTTATTGGGGGGTTGAGGTAGGTAAATTGGGTGGGTAGTTTACAGAAATGGGACTATGTACAGTTGCAGCGATCGGTTAGGACTATGGCTCGGATATAGCAGATTTTTCAGAAGCTTGTTGAGGGCAGATAAAGTCTCCAACTTCAGAGACTTTTTCTCCAATTGCGTTCCCTCAGTCGCAGCAGCCCAGTTAAGAGAACTGGAAAGGCACAAGAGCCGTCCATATGAGTTTGGGCGCTTTAGAGAATGATCCAGTGAATAATACAGCTGCTGGAGCGTTCGTGCTGCGGGTTGGGTGGTAGGCCATCGTGACCAGTGAAACTGAGATAAGGCGGCACTTTACCTAGCATAGCCTTGTAGATGACCTGGAGCCAGTGGGTCTGACGACGAACATGTAGCGAGGGCCCAGGCCGACGTAAAGCGGGCATACAGCGGCGCCAGTGGGGTCGTATAAGTGCTTTTTAGTAACAAAACGAAAGCACTGTGATAAAACTGCCATCCAGGTTTGCTGAAGCTAGAGTATGGGGAAAGACTCTTTTTAGTGATGACATTCTCGCCGGAACTCAGACGGATGCTCGGTAGGATAGCGGTCAGTTTATGAGCGGTAGGGTAAGTTTGGCGGCCGCGTTTGAGTGCAGGAGGGTTTGTTGCGGAATAGAAAGACCGATTCTTGCTTTTGATTTTGGCCACTTGGAGGGATGATTTTGAATTGGAGTTCTCAGGAAGGAAAGAGTTATGCAGTCTAGCTCCGCAAAGACACACCTCCAGCCGGGTACTATAGCGATGTGCCACATAATTCTTATGGTCGGAACCGCTCTCCAGGGTGGTGATGCTAGTCGGATGCAGTGCGGGGTGCAGAGGCACCGATCCACGAGAATACGGTTGGTTAACCGAACACAACGACAGTGCTACTATGTGGTTAGGAACTCCGTACGTAGCGATCCCAGTATAATAGTTGGAAGCAGGCAGTTGGACGGTCTGGCCACGGGAAGAAGTGACCTGGTGATCAGAATGTGGAATCTATTGCATTGAAGCTCGTTGGGAGGTTAGATAGCAACCCCGGGTCTGCGTTCCAGGACAGCCGAACACCTGTGCGAAATGTGGACAAAGTAAATATGGCCCATATTTTAATACCCAAACCAACTACTGAGCCTTTCCGTTCCGGTCTACCTACCAAGGAATACTCTCTTTAAAACGCTAGTTAAAAACCAGAAATGCATGCCGGTTTTTCAAACCATCGGTTCGCTGCCTGCACCCGCACGCACTGTCCGTCCGGGAACTAGCATCACCAACTACCCCTGGACCAGGGAGTTCCGACCATGTTAGAAGTATGAATCTCGCGGGAGCATCTATTTCAGTACCTCATGAGTGGCTTGGGACTAGTGGGAACTGGCAGAAACTCTTCAATTCCAAATGATCTGTGTCATAAACAAAACATCTCCCAATTCCCGACAGAGAGTCATCTAGAGACCAAGAATTGCGCGGGTATTGGAGGTGCAGCACTAAACCAAGAAACAGTCACCAATACTTCTGTTGTTCTCACCAGTTCTTTCCTGAGCCACCCCACAGCCTCATCGATGTTCTTAAATCTCCTCAGCACTCCAGAGGGCAGGCTGCGCTGCCAGATCAAACCCGAGGTCAGGAGGCTCTCTCTGGGCTCCCCCGGCTGTCGTTTGGCCTTCTCCTGCTCCTCTTGTTGCTCTGCATGGAGCTCCTGCTGTAGCTGTGGTTCAGCCAGACATTTGGTGCTCTGACTGTCTAACCTGCCCTCACTCTGGGACACTAGCCGTTGCTCTTCTGGCCCCACTAGGTCCCTGGTGCTCTGCTGTGGTATGATCAGGGCTTTGGTGCTATGGGCCTCTAAACGGGCCTTCCACTCGAGGTAGGACAGCCTCCGTGTTTCCAGCCTCAGCTTCTGCACCAGGGCCTTGAGGGTGATCAGATGGTCTTCTGAAGCCGAACCCACCTTCTCCTCCACCTGGTCAATCAATCAAACAAATGGGTTTTATTCATTTATTAAGCCTGTTTTTAATTCAGAAAATTGTGCTTTACAGTAACCCGGCCTAGTACCCCAAAGCAGAAGCACAGTGGAAAAACTAGCCTCGCGAGCCACTAATGTTGCGAGCTGACATAAATATGTGTTACATGTATGAAGCTCGCAAGATCGGTGTGGCTCGCGAGGCTATTGGGGAAAAACTCCCTAGACGATTGGTGTGGCTCGCGAGGCTATTGGGGAAAAAATCCCTAGAAGATCAGTGTGGCTCGCGAGGCTATTGGGGAAAACTCCCTAGACGATCAGTGTGGCTCGCGAGGCTATTGGGGAAAAACTCCCTAGAAGATCAGTGTGGCTCGCGAGGCTATTGGGGAAAAACTCCCTAGAAGTTCGGTGTGGCTCGCGAGGCTATTGGGGAAAACTCCCTAGACGATCAGTGTGGCTCGCGAGGCTATTGGGAAAAATCCCTAGACGATCAGTGTGGCTCGCGAGCTATTGGGAAAAACTCTCTAGAAGATCGGTGTGGCTCGCGAGGCTATTGGGGAAAAACTCCCTAGAAGGAAGAAACCTAGAGAGGAAACAGGCTCAGATGGAGGCCCATTCTCTTTTGGCTGTATACCGGGTGTGGTCATTAGGGACAGATTGTTTCTCACCTGGTCTGTCTCCTCCACCTGGTCCCAGGCACTATACACCTTGATCCTGGGGGTGGAGCCTGCTTCCATGACAACCCCGGGAATAAGCACACACCTGGCTACCAGAATCAAACTAGCGGTAGTAGTCAAGAGAAGTTGGTCGCAGTCTGAGATGTACTCTTCACCGGGGCCTCCGTCGCTCTGACTTGTGTTTGTGAGCGGGTGGTTGTAGATCTTGTGAGAATAGATTAGAACAATTCTTTGTTCTACCTGTGTTCTAGATTGTTGTAGCTCTACGCTGTAAAATGGTGGTTATGTCCCTTTGGGTTGTGGTTTAATTAAATGTAATAGATCCTTCTCTGTGGGTGTGAGAAGGAAGTTCTAGATCTTGCATCATCATTCTGACTGGTTCTGATAGTTTTCTTTATGACAGACAAAGACAGAGGTAATCCAGATTCGGTTTAGTCTCTGATGGTTTCTTTATGAGGAAAGCACAAAGCCAGAGGTAATCCAGATTCGGATTTAAGTCTGATGGTTTCTTTATGAGGAAAGCACAAAAAACAGAGGTAATCCGATTAGGATTTAAGGCACTTGAAAGCCTCCTTCATTGAGAGCTCCCTCGTCAAAGCTTCCTCTGTGTATCCTTGGTGTTTCCAGTCTGAGATGAGGGAGACGTCCTCTTGTGTCTACGAATCAAAGACACGAACAGAGAAAACAATGATGTCAAATATAATGCTTCCCCCCCCCACACTTGCTGAGTAAAGCAGATTGAAGTTTCTCTGGACTGACCAAATCAGAAATGACTTGACTAAAATTATTCAGCTTTTGTCCAGTCCATTACCATGACATTTAGTGGATGGTGATTTAGTCAAGTCCAGTAACATGACATTTAGTGGATGGTGATTTAGTCCAGTAACATGACTTAGTGGATGGTGATTTAGTCCAGTACAGTAACATGACATTTAGTGGGTGGTGATTTAGTCCAGTCCAGTAACATGACATTTAGTGGATGGTGATTTAGTCCAGTCCAGTAACATGACATTTAGTGGGTGGTGATTTAGTCCAGTCCAGTAACATGACATTTAGTGGATGGTGATTTAGTCCAGTCCAGTAACATGACATTTAGTGGATGGTGATTTAGTCCAGTAACATGACATTTAGTGGATGGTGATTTAGTCGCAGTCCAGTAACATGACATTTAGTGGGTGGTGATTTAGTCCAGTCCAGTAACATGACATTTAGTGGGTGGTGATTTAGTCCAGTAACATGACATTTAGTGATGGTGATTTAGTCCAGTCCAGTAACATGACATTTAGTGGGTGGTGATTTAGTCCAGTCCATTAACATGACATTTAGTGGGTGGTGATTTAGTCCATTAACATGACATTTAGTGGATGGTGATTTAGTCCAGTAACATGACATTTAGTGGATGGTGATTTAGTCCAGTAACATGACATTTAGTGGATGGTGATTTAGTCCAGTCCAGTAACATGACATTTAGTGGGTGGTGATTTAGTCCAGTCCATTAACATGACATTTAGTGGTGGGTGATTTAGTCCAGTCCAGTAACATGACATTTAGTGGATGGTGATTTAGTCCAGTCCAGTAATGACATTTAGTGGGTGGTGATTTAGTCCAGTCCAGTAACATGACATTTAGTGGATGGTGATTTAGTCCAGTAACATGACATTTAGTGGATGTGATTTAGTCCAGTCCAGTAACATGACATTTAGGTGGTGGTGATTTAGTCCAGTCCATTAACATGACATTTAGTGGGTGGTGATTTAGTCCAGTAACATGACATTTAGTGGATGGTGATTTAGTCCAGTAACATGACATTTAGTGGGTGGTGATTTAGTCCAGTCCAGTAACATGACATTTAGTGGGTGGGTGATTTAGTCCAGTAACATGACATTTAGTGGGTGGTGATTTAGTCCAGTCCATTAACATGACATTTAGTGGTGGTGATTTAGTCCAGTAACATGATTTAGTGGATGGTGATTTAGTCCAGTCCAGTAACATGACATTTAGTGGTGGTGATTTTAGTCCAGTCTAGTAACATGACATTTAGTGGGTGGTGATTTAGTCAGTAACATGACATTTAGTGGGTGGTGATTTAGTCCAGTCCAGTAACATGACATTTAGTGGATGGTGATTTAGTCCAGTAACATGACATTTAGTGGGTGGTGATTTAGTCCAGTCCATTAACATGACATTTAGTGGGTGGTGATTTAGTCATTAACATGACATTTAGTGGATGGTGATTTAGTCCAGTAACATGACATTTAGTGGATGGTGATTTAGTCCATAACATGACATTTAGTGATGGTGATTAGTCCAGTCCAGTAACATGACATTTAGTGGGTGGTGATTTAGTCCAGTCTAGTAACATGACATTTAGTGGGTGGTGATTAGTCCAGTAACATGACATTTAGTGGATGGTGATTTAGTCCAGTAACATGACATTTAGTGGGTGGTGATTTAGTCCAGTCCATTAACATGACATTTAGTGGGTGGTGATTTAGTCCAGTAACATGACATTTAGTGGATGGTGATTTAGTCCAGTCCAGTAACATGACATTTAGTGGGTGGTGATTTAGTCCAGTCCATTAACATGACATTTAGTGGTGGTGATTTAGTCCAATCCAAGTAACATGACATTTAGTGGGTGGTGATTTAGTCCAGTCCATTAACATGACATTTAGTGGGTGGTGATTTAGTCCATTAACATGACATTTAGTGGATGGTGATTTAGTCCAGTAACATGACATTTAGTGGATGGTGATTTAGTCCAGTCCAGTAACATGACATTTAGTGGGTGGTGATTTAGTCCAGTCCATTAACATGACATTTAGTGGATGGTGATTTAGTCCAGTAACATGACATTTAGTGGGTGGTGATTTAGTCCAGTCCAGTAACATGACATTTAGTGGATGGTGATTTAGTCCAGTCCATTAACATGACATTTAGTGGGTGGTGATTAGTCCAGTCCAGTAACATGACATTTAGTGGATTGGTGATTTAGTCCAGTCAGTAACATGACATTTAGTGGATGGTGATTTAGTCCATTAACATGACATTTAGTGGATGGTTATTAGTCCATTAACATGAATTTAGTGGTGGTGATTTAGTCAGTCCAGTAACATGACATTTAGTGGATGGTGATTTAGTCCAGTCAGTAACATGACATTTAGTGGATGGTGATTTAGTCCATTAACATGACATTTAGTGGATGGTGATTTAGTCCATTAACATGACATTTAGTGGATGGTGATTTAGTCCAGTCCAGTAACATGACATTTAGTGGATGGTGATTTAGTCCAGTAACATGACATTTAGTGGGTGGTGATTTAGTCCAGTCCATTAACATGACATTTAGTGGGTGGTGATTTAGTCCAGTCCATTAACATGACATTTAGTGGGTGGTGATTTAGTCCAGTAACATGACATTAGTGGGTGTGATTATCCATTAACATGACATTTAGTGGGTGGTGATTTAGTCAGTAACATGACATTTAGTGGGTGTGATTTAGTCCAGTCCATTAACATGACATTTAGTGGGTGGTGATTTAGTCCAGTAACATGACATTTAGTGGGTGGTGATTTAGTCCAGTAACATGACATTTAGTGGGTGGTGAATTAGTCCAGTAACATGACATTAGTGGGTGGTGAATTAGTCCATTAACATGACATTTAGTGGGGTGTGAATTAGTCCATTAACATGACATTTAGTGGATGGTGATTTAGTCCAGTAACATGACATTTAGTGGGTGGTGATTTAGTCCAGTAACATGACATTTAGTGGATGGTGATTTAGTCCAGTTAGTAACATGACATTTAGTGGGTGGTTATTTAGTCCAGTCCAGTAACATGACATTTAGTGGGTGGTGATTAGTCCAGTCCAGTTAACATGACATTTAGTGGATGGTGATTTAGTCCAGTAACATGACATTTAGTGGGTGGTGATTTAGTCCATTAACATGACATTTAGTGGGTGGTGATTTAGTCCAGTCCAGTAACATGACATTTAGTGATGGTGATTTAGTCCAGTCCAGTAACATGACATTTAGTGGGTGGTGATTTAGTCCAGTCTAGTAACATGACATTTAGTGGATGGTGATTTAGTCCAATAACATGACATTTAGTGGGTGTTATTTAGTCCATTAACATGACATTTAGTGGATGGTGATTTAGTCCAGTCCGTAACATGACATTTAGTGGATGGTGATTTAGTCCAGTCCAGTAACATGACATTTAGTGGTGGTTATTTAGTCCAGTCCAGTAACATGACATTTAGTGGATGGTGATTTAGTCCAGTAACATGACATTTAGTGGGTGTGATTTAGTCCAGTAACATAACATTTAGTGGGTGGTGATTTAGTCCAGTCCAGTAACATGACATTTAGTGGGTGGTGATTTAGTCCATAACATGACATTTAGTGGATGGTGATTTAGTCCAGTCCAGTAACATGACATTTAGTGGATGGTTATTTAGTCCAGTAACATGACATTTAGTGGTGGTGATTTAGTCAGTCAGTAACATGACATTTAGTGGATGGTGATTTAGTCCAGTCCAGTAACATGACATTTAGTGGATGGTGATTTAGTCCAATAACATGACATTTAGTGGGTGGTTATTTAGTCCAGTCCAGTAACATGACATTTAGTGGATGGTGATTTAGTCCAGTCCAGTAACATGACATTTAGTGGGTGGTTATTTAGTCCAGTCCAGTAACATGACATTTAGTGGATGGTGATTTAGTCCAGTAACATGACATTTAGTGGGGTTATTTAGTCCAGTAACATAACATTTAGTGGGTGGTGATTTAGTCCAGTCCAGTAACATGACATTTAGTGGGTGGTGATTTAGTCCAGTAACATGACATTTAGTGGGTGGTTATTTAGTCCAGTCCAGTAACATGACATTTAGTGGGTGGTGATTTAGTCCAGTAACATGACATTTAGTGGGTGGTGATTTAGTCCAGTAACATGACATTTAGTGGGTGGTGATTTAGTCCAGTAACATGACATTTAGTGGATGGTGATTTAGTCCAGTCCAGTAACATGACATTTAGTGGGTGGTGATTTAGTCTAGTAACATGACATTTAGTGGGTGGTGATTTAGTCCAGTCCAGTAACATGACATTTAGTGGGTGGTGATTTAGTCCAGTCCAGTTAACATGACATTTAGTGGATGGTGATTTAGTCCAGTCCAGTTAACATGACATTTAGTGGGTGGTGATTTAGTCCATTAACATGACATTTAGTGATGGTGATTTAGTCCAGTCCAGTAACATGACATTAGTGGTGTGATTTAGTCCAGTAACATGACATTAGTGGATGGTGATTTAGTCCAGTCCAGTAACATGACATTTAGTGGATGGTGATTTAGTCCAGTCCAGTTAACATGACATTTAGTGGGTGGTGATTTAGTCCAGTAACATGACATTTAGTGGATGGTGATTTAGTCCAGTCCAGTAACATGACATTTAGTGGGTGGTGATTTAGTCCAGTAACATGACATTTAGTGGGTGGTTATTTAGTCCAGTAACATGACATTTAGTGGATGGTGATTTAGTCCAGTAACATGACATTTAGTGGATGGTGATTTAGTCCATTAACATGACATTTAGTGGGTGGTATTTAGTCCAGTCCAGTAACATGACATTTAGTGGGTGGTGATTTAGTCCAGTCAGTAACATGACATTTAGTGGGTGGTGTTTAGTCCGATTAACATGACATTTAGTGGGTGTGATTTAGTCCAGTCCAGTAACATGACATTTAGTGGATGGTGATTTAGTCCAGTCCAGTAACATGACATTTAGTGGTGGTGATTTAGTCCAGTAACATGACATTTAGTGGATGGTGATTTAGTCCAGTCCAGTAAAATGACATTTAGTGGATGGTGTTTAGTCCAGTCTAGTAACATGACATTTAGTGGGTGGTGATTTAGTCCAGTCCAGTAACATGACATTTAGTGGGTGGTGATTTAGTCCAGTAACATGACATTTAGTGGGTGTTATTTAGTCCAGTCCAGTAACATGACATTTAGTGGGTGGTGATTTAGTCCAGTCCAGTAACATGACATTTAGTGGGTGGTGATTAGTCCATTAACATGACATTTAGTGGTGTGATTTAGTCCAGTCCAGTAACATGACATTTAGTGGATGGTGATTTAGTCCAGTCCAGTAACATGACATTTAGTGGGTGGTGATTTAGTCCAGTAACAGACATTTAGTGGATGGTGATTTAGTCCAGTAACATGACATTTAGTGGATGGTGATTTAGTCCAGTCTAGTAACATGACATTTAGTGGGTGGTGATTTAGTCCAGTCCAGTAACATGACATTTAGTGGATGGTGATTTAGTCCAGTCCAGTAACATGACATTTAGTGGATGGTGATTTAGTCCAGTCCAGTAACATGACATTTAGTGGGTGGTGATTTAGTCCAGTAACATGACATTTAGTGGATGGTGATTTAGTCCAGTCTAGTAACATGACATTTAGTGGATGGTGATTTAGTCCAGTCAGTAACATGACATTTAGTGGGTGGTGATTTAGTCCAGTCCAGTAACATGACATTTAGTGGTGGTGATTTAGTCCAGTCTAGTAACATGACATTTAGTGGGTGGTGATTTAGTCCAGTAACATGACATTTAGTGGATGGTGATTTAGTCCAGTCCAGTAACATGACATGGCCAAACTGTGGTCTGGCCAGTAGCTAACATTTCTGGTTATATTTCCATCAGGGACATGTTTTTTAAATGACACCCTGTTTATATTAAATAGTATGTCACTTGGGCATCACCAATGTCTATACAGTAAACACGTCCATTTTGTAGGCTAGCTAGGCTACTGTGTGTCTCCCTAAATCATCACAAAAATACAGTCTGCTTGTGTGAATTAAAGGAAGATCCGAGCTTGGTGTACATCCAAAATTGGCACCCTAGTCCCTATATAGTGCACTACTAAGGCCAGAGCCCTAATGCCCTATATAGGGACTAGGGTGCCACTTGGGAAGCAAGCATAACCTCTTGACTTTGTTACAATCTCTCTCCTCTCTTCAGTCACGGTCGCTAGAGGTGATGTGATCGCATCCTCAATCCATAGAATGCATGTCTTTTCTTCTTCTTCTCATCTTTATTCAGATCTGACTCTTTTGTTGACAAAAATCTTAAATTGAGATATTGCTGAACTTTTAATGTTCACTCTTGTAGTCATGACTACCCGCTGCATGGAATGTCTTGACTGTTGTTCAGAAAACATGGACATTGTGTCACACACACTCACACTCACACACACACACACTGATCACTATTGATCATACAGAAGGCTATAGAGATATTTTATTGATCAACAAGGAACTGTGATAAAATCATGTGCGCTAAATAAATACGAAATAATGTGTGCACTGTGCACTCAATTTATAGGCTGTAACCCCTTTTTGCAATAACATTGCAGTAAGATTGAAGCATGTTCAGAATATGTAAACTGTATCTACAAAGCTTTTAGCAGACATTAGAGCTACCGTGAGAAAAGGCCAGACATTAGGCTACGCATGCAGTCTGAGTTAATATTTCAACCGCGTCAAAGTTCTCATGGCAGTTTCTGGCATTTCCTTTTTCGGGGGAAAACCTTTATAAAAATATTTTTAGATTAGCCCTACATCACTGTGCTGCGTTACACAGATTAGCCCTACAGCACTGTGCTGCGTTACCCAGATTAGCCCTACATCACTGTGCTGCGTTACCCAGATTAGCCCTACAGCACTGTGCTGCGTTACACAGATTAGCCCTACATCACTGTGCTGCGTTACGCAGTAGTATATTATGACGTTTGAATGACTGAATGATTGAAGACGATACATTTATTGAACTGCGCAATGTGATATTCCAATTCATTGGATAAACCAATGATGGTACATGTTGCGCTGTTCTATCGCCGTATAGCCTTTTCTACGGCTAAAATACATCATGATCAAGTATGTTTCTCTTATGTAGGCCTGATTTATAATAGAATTTAAAGCAGTGTTGGAATCCGCTATTACCAAAGAAAATCAGACGCATGCATGGCGCACATTTACCTGGATCGTTCCCGTAACCGATTTACGCGATCGGATTAAATCCTGTCCATCCCTGATTAACGGTAATTCGTTGAAGAGAGGCTTCAGTACACCCGCTATCAGTGATATAAGTAACAGTTCTTTCAGTCCAAATTCAGTCCACTTGTTTAGTGAATGTAAGGGATGGTGATGGGTCGTTCACAAGAACGGCTCTTTTGAATGAATCTTTTTTTTGTTGAACTTCGGGAACCAATCGCATCGGTGAAAGAACCGTTTATTTGGCTCCCTGATTTGCATACTGCTACTGCTTTTTAAACTCAAAACAACGTTTTTCTGCAGATAAATTACAAAATAATTATGTAAAGAGGGTGAATCCTCACTGTAGAAACATACGTAGTGGGAAAGCGTGTCAATCTGGTCCACGCTGATTTTCCAGTGCGTAAAAAAACTATTGTTATTTTGCTGGCCATCTGACATAATGGTAGTCTAACTTTTGGTCTTTACATTGGAGATTTGCAATTTTTTATGGTTCTAGGTCCATTAAGCATTTTGAACGTGGAACGGTTTGGGAGCCAAATGAGCCGGCTACTTTACGTGAACCGAGCCAAATGAGCCGACTCACCAGAAATAATCGGAATGCCCGTCACTAGTTGGGGAGCAGAGGAGGGCCAAAAACAGTTGAGGTCAGGAGACAGAGTGCAGGAGACGCTCGGGAATGCCAGTCAAGTCTCGGCCTGTGGATCTCCCAAACGGCGCCATATTCCCTTTATAGTGCACTGCTTTTGACCCGGGCCTATAGGACTAGTGAACAGGGCGCCATGGAGACCGTTACCTCGCGTGCCCTCCGGCTGCGTTGGGCCAACGCTGAAGCAACTGTGACAAAAGCAAAAGATATTGATTATTTTGTTAATTTTATTCAACAACAGAAACAATACTGTTTTTACAAAAGGGAACACTTACAAATAGGGCGAAATAGACAAAGACATCACAGATTGAACACACTTTCTGTGCTTCAAAGAAAGAATTTGAAAATTAAACAACTATGTCAACAACAAAAAAATTAAGTTACAGAAATGTGTCCTTAATAGCTTGTTTATATTTTGAAAATCCAAAACCGTTACCTGGATCCCCTATAAAAACAGGTGGCAGGTAGCCTAGTGGTTAGAGCATTGGTGGATTGAATCCCTGAGCTGACAAGGAACTGTCATTCTGCCCCTGAACAAGGCAGTTAACCCACTGTTCCTTGGCTGTCATTATATATAAGAATTTGTTCTTAACGGACTTGCCTAGTTAAATACAATTTGGAAAATACAGACACTAAATAACACATTTAATACATTTGTTTCATCTACATTAGCCCCAACCAAAAAGGGGCTAGCCCATCGTCAGAACTCAATATCCTCATTAAAGTTAGCCCATTTTGCTGATGTTGGGATATGAGAGCAATCTAATCAGACTTCCCTCTACTTCTTTCTCCACAATACACGTGTTAAAGGAGGATCCTAGTAATGATGAGTTTATGGCATTACCATTGGTCCAAGCCTCCACAAACAGTTCCAAAAGCAGCCAGAAAGAGAAGGACTGTGTTCAACCTTTATCTCTCAGTACATCTCTAACGGTCTTGTTGATGGTATCACGTTAACTTATATACTATAACAACGTATATACTATAATAACCTCTCTCTCTCTCTCTCTCTCTCAAAAGCAAATCCTTTCCACTTCTCCCCCCTACAGTGCCTTGCAAAACTATTCTTCCCCCGTGGCGTTTTTCCTATTTTGTTGCATTACAACCTGTAATTTAAATGGATTTTTATTTGGATTTCATGTAATAGACATAATCAAAATAGTCCAAATTGGTGAAGTGAAATGAAAAAAAAAAAACTTGTTTCAATAAATTATAAAAAAAGGAAAAGTGGTGGGTGCATATGTATTCACCCCCTTTGCTATGAAGCTCCTAAATAAGATCTGGTGCAACCAATTACCTTCAGAAGTCACATAATTAGTTAAATAAAGTCCACCTGTATGCAATCTAAGTGTCAGATGATCTGTCACATGATCTCAGTGTATATATACAACTGTTCTGAAAGGGCCCATGAAGACCAAGGAGCTCTGCAAACAGGTCAAGGTTGGTTTATAAAATAATATCCAAAACTTTGAACATCCCACAGAGCACCATTAAATCCATTATTAAAAAATTGAAAGAATATGGCACAACAACAAACCTGCCAAGTGAGGGCCGCCCACCAAAACTCACTGACCAGGCAAGGAAGGCATTAATCAGAGAAGCAACGAAGAGACCAAAGATAACCCTGAAGGAGCTGCAAAGCTCCACAGCGGAGATTGGAGTATCTGTCCATAGGATCACTTTAAGCCGTACACTCCACAGAGCTGGGCTTTACGGAATAGTGGCCAGAAAAAAGCCATTGCTTAAAGAAAAGAATAAGCAAACATGTTTGGTGTTCACCAAAAGGCATGTGGGAGACACCCCAAACATATGGAAGAAGGTACTCTGGTCAGATGAAACTAAAATTGAGCTTTTTGGTCATCAAGGAAAACGCTATGTCTGGTGCAAACCCAACACCTCTCATCACCCCGAGACCACCATCCCCACAGTGAAGCATGGTGGTGGCAGCATCATGCTGTGGGGATGTTTTTCATCGGCAGGGACTGGGAAACTGGTCATTGAAGGAATGATGGATGGCGCTAAATACAGGAAAATTCTTGAGGGAAACCTGTTTCAGTCTTCCAGAGATTTGAAACTGGGACGGAGGTTCACCATCCAGCAGGTCAATGACCCTAACCACTCAAGTGTTGCTTTAGCAGTATGCTTAGGGGACAGGGCCAAACAGGCAGGATATAACCCCACCCACTTTGCCAAAGCACAGCCCCCACACCACTAGAGGGATATCTTCAACCACCAACRTACCAWCCTGAGACAAGGCTGAGTATAGCCCACAAAGATCTCCGCCACGGCACAACCCAAGGGGGGGCGCCAACCCAGACAGGAAGACCAGGGAGACCAATAGTTAATCAATAGCTACCCAGACTATCTGCCTTGATCCTTTCTGCACTCTTTTGACTCATCACATACGTTGCAGCTACTGTTTATTATCTGTCATTTTATTCCTAGTCATATGTACATATCTACCTCCACTACCTCGTACATTGACTCAGTACTGGTACCCAGTGTATAGAGCCAAGTTATCATTACTCTTTGTGTATTTATTATTACGTGTTTTACTTTTATATTATTTCTCTGTTCTTTCTCTCTGCGTGGTTGGGAAGGGCCCGTAAGTAAGCACTTCCCTGTTAGTCCAGACCTGCTGACAAATCAAATCTTTATTTGATTTCATCATTTGATTTGACTTATTATTGATATCTACATAGAGCGTCAATGTGAATCACACTGCTGCTCTCTCATTTAACTATTATTACTGATAACTACATTGATGTGAATCACACAGCTGCTCTCTCATTTAACTATTATTATTGATAACTACATTGATGTGAATCACACAGCTGCATCTCATTTAACTATTATTATTGATAACTACATTGATGTGAATCACACAGCTGCTCTCTCATTTAACTATTATTACTGATAACTACATTGATGTGAATCACACTGCTGCTCTCTCATTTAACTATTATTATTGATAACTACATTGAAGCACCTTACTTCCCGCTATGGTGACCAGTGGACAGCCAGTGAAAAAAATGTGCTCTTGCAACAGCTGCATAGTGTGGATCCCAGCCTATAGAATAACAGCTGCATAGTGTGGATCCCAGCCTATAGAATAACAGCTGCATAGTGTGGATCCCAGACAGAGCCTATAGAAATAACAGCTGATAGTGTGGATCCCAGCCTATAGAATAACAGCGTGCCTAGTGTGGATCCCAGCCTAATAGAATAACAGCTGCATAGTGCGGATCCCAGCCTATAGAATAACAGCTGCATAGTGTGGATCCCAGCCTATAGAATAACAGCTGTATGGTGTGGATCCAGCCTATAGAATAACAGCTGCATAGTGTGGATCCCAGCCTATAGAATAAAGCTGCATAGTGTGGATCCCAGCTATAGAATAACAGCTGTATGGTGTGGATCCCAGCCTATAGAATAACAAGCTGCATAGTGTGGATCCCAGCCTATGAATAACAGCTGCATAGTGTGGATCCAGCCTATAGAATAACAGCTGCATAGTGTGGATCCCAGCCTATAGAATACCAGCTGCATAGTGAGGATCCCAGCCTATAGAATAACAGCTGCATAGTGTGGATCCCAGCCTATAGAATAACAGCTGCATAGTGTGGATCCCAGCCTATAGAATAACAGCTGCATAGTGTGGATCCCAGCCTATAGAATAACAGCTGCATAGTGTGGATCCAGCCTATAGAATAACAGCTGACATAGTGTGGATCCCAGCCTATAGAATAACAGCTGCATAGTGTGGATCCCAGCCTATAGAATAACAGCTGCATAGTGTGGATCCCAGCCTATAGAATAACAGCTGCATAGTTGGATCCCAGCCTATAGAATAACAGCTGCATAGTCTGGATCCCAGCCTATAGATAACAGCTGCATAGTTGGATCCCAGCCTATAGAATAACAGCTGCATAGTTGGATCCCAGCCTATAGAATAAGCTGCATAGTGTGGATCCAGCCTTAGAATAACAGCTGCATAGTGTGGATCCCAGCCTATAGAATAACAGCTGCATAGTGTGGATCCCAGCCTATAGAATAACAGCTGCATAGTGTGGATCCCAGCCTATGAATAACAGCTGCATAGTGTGGATCCCAGCCTATAGAATAACAGCTGCATAGTGTGGATCCCAGCCTATAGAATAACAGCTGCATAGTGTGGATCCAGCCTATAGAATAACAGCTGCATAGTTGGAATCCCAGCCTATAGATAAGCTGCATAGTCTGGATCCCAGCCTATAGAATAACAGCTGCATAGTTGGGATCCCAGCCTATAGAATAACAGCTGCATAGTGTGGATCCCAGCCTATAGAATAACAGCTGCAATAGTGGTGGATCCCAGCCTATAGAATAACAGCTGCATAGTGTGGATCCCAGCCTATAGAAATAACAGCTGCATAGTATGGATCCCAGCCTATAGAATAACAGCTGATAGTGTGGATCCCAGCCTATAGAATAACAGCTGCATAGTAGTGGATCCAGCCTTAGAATAACAGCTGCATAGTGTGGATCCCAGCCCTATAGAATACAGCTGCATAGTGTGGATCCCAGCCTATAGAATAACAGCTGCATAGTGTGGATCCAGCTATAGAACACAGCTGTATAGTGTGGATCCCAGCCTATAGAATACAGCTGCATAGTGTGGATCCCAGCCTATAGAATAACAGCTGCATAGTTGGATCCCAGCCTATAGAATAACAGCTGCATAGTGTGGATCCCAGCCTATAGAATAACAGCTGCATAGTGTGGATCCCAGCCTATAGAATAACAGCTGCATAGTGTGGATCCCAGCCTATAGAATAACAGCTGCATAGTGGTGGATCCAGTCTATAGAATAACAGCTGCATAGTGTGGATCCCAGCCTATAAGAATAACAGCTGTATGGTGTGGATCCCAGCCTATAGATAACAGCTGCATAGTGTGGATCCCAGCCTATAGAATAACAGCTGCATAGTGTGGATCCCAGCCTATAGAATAACAGCTGCATAGTGTGGATCCCAGCCTATAGAATAACAGCTGCATAGTGTGGATCCCAGCCTATAGAATAACAGCTGCATAGTGTGGATCCCAGCCTATATAATAACAGCTGTATGGGTGTGGATCCCAGCCTATAGAATAACAGCTGCATAGTGTGGATCCCAGCCTATAGAATAACAGCTGCATAGTGTGGATCCCAGCCTATAGAATAACAGCTGCATAGTGTGGATCCCAGCCTATAGAATAACAGCTGCATAGTGTGGATCCCAGCCTATAGAATAACAGCTGTATGGTGTGATCCCAGTCATAGAATAAACAGCTGCATAGTGTGGATCCCAGCCTATAGAATAACAGCTGCATAGTGTGGATCCCAGCCTATAGAATAACAGCTGTATGGTGTGGATCCCAGTCTATAGAATAACAGCTGCATAGTGTGGATCCAGCCTATAGAATAACAGCTGCATAGTGTGGATCCCAGCCTATAGAATAACAGCTGCATAGTGTGGATCCCAGCCTATAGAAATAACAGCTGCATAGTGTGGATCCCAGCTATAGAATAACAGCTGCATAGTGTGGATCCCAGCCTATAGAATAACAGCTGCATAGTGTGGGATCCCAGCCTATAGAATAACAGCTGTATAAGTGTGGATCCCAGCCCTATAGAATAACAGCTGCATGTGTATCCCAGCTATGGAATAACAGCTGCATAGTCTGGATCTCAGCCTATAGAATAACAGCTGCATAGTGTGGATCCCAGCCTATAGAGAATAACAGCTGCATAGTGTGGATCCCAGCCTATAGAATAAACAGCTGCATAGTGTGGATCCCAGCCTATAGAACAACAGCTGTATTAGTGTGGATCCCAGCCTATAGAATAACAGCTGCATAGTGTGGATCCCAGCCTATGAAAACAGCTGCATAGTATGGAATCCCAGCCTATAGAATAACAGCTGCATAGTGGTGGATCCCAGCTATAGAATAACAGCTGCATAGTGTGGATCATGTCTATAGAATAACAGCTGCATAGTGTGGATCCCAGCCTATAGAATAACAGCTGCATAGTGTGGGATCCCAGCCTATGGAATAACAGCTGCATAGTGGTGATCCCAGCCTATAAACAACAGCTGCATAGTGTGATCCCCAGCCTAAGATAACAGCTGCATGTGTGGTCCCAGCCTATGGAATAAACTGCATAGTCTGGATCTCAGCCTATGGAATAGCAGTTTGAGGTAGCTCCTCCCTTCTAAAACCCTCGATGGTATTGTGCTCCACAAAGGAAAAACGATCTAAATTTAAGAAGACCACGAGCAGGGCTTTCCATTGCTCAGTCATTCCGTGCTAATCACTTTCTTCCCCATAGGCTACAACTCGTGCTGTTGATAGACTGAAATAGCTGCAAATTATCAAGATATCAAAGTGCAGTACAGGCGAGGTCAGTCAGGTGCACCACTGCCTGTTCACCCACTATCATCCAGAGAGGTGAGGTCTGTACAGGTGCATCACTTCCTGTTCACCCCGCTACATCCAGAAGGAGAGGTCAGTACAGGTGCATCACTTCCTGTTCACCCCGCTATCATCCAGGTGAGGTCAGTACAGGTGCATCACTGCCTGTTCACCCCCGCTACCATCCAGAAGGTGAGGTCAGTACAGGTTCATCACTTCCTGTTCACCCGCTACACATCCAGAAGGTGAGGTCAGTACAGGTGCATCACTTCCTGTTCACCCCGCTACCATCCAGAAGGAGAGGTCAGTACAGGTGCATCATTCCTGTTCACCCCGCTACATCCAAGAAGGAGAGGTCAGTACAGGTGCATCACTTCCTGTTCACCCCGCTACCATCCAGAAGGTGAGGTCAGTACAGGTGTCATCAAGCTGGGCCGAGAGACTGAAAAACAGCTTCTATCTCAAGCGCCCAGACTGTTTAAATAGCCATCACTAACACAGAGAGGCTGATGCCTACATACAGACTCAAATATCTGCCACTTAAATAAATGGATTTAATAAAAGGTATCACTAGTCACTTTAAATAATGCCACTTTAATAATGTTTACATATCCTACATTACTCATCTCATGTGTGTGTATATACATATATATTTTCATCTTACCTATGCCACTCTGTCATTGCTCATCCATATATTTACATATTCTTATTCCATTCCTTTACTTAGATTTGTGTGTATTAGGTAGTTGTTGTGGAAATTGTTAGATTACATGTTAGATA
>NW_019943329.1:348683-357638 GCF_002910315.2 Salvelinus sp. IW2-2015
GCTGTAAGTGTGGATCCCAGCCTTATAGAATAACAGCTGCATAGTGTGGATCCCAGCCTATAGAATAACAGCTGCATAGTTGGATCCCAGCCTATAGAATAACAGCTGCATAGTGTGGATCCCAGCCTATAGAATAACAGCTGCATAGTGTGGATCCCAGCCTATAGAATAACAGCTGCATAGTGTGGATCCCAGCCTATAGAATAACAGCTGCATAGTGTGGATCCCAGCTATAGAATAACAGCGTGCATAGTGTGGATCCCAGCCTATAGAATAACAGCTGCATTGAGTGTGGATCCCAGCCTATAGAATAACAGCTGCATAGTGTGGATCCCAGCCTATAGAATAACAGCTGCATAGTGTGGATCCCAGCCTATAGAATAACACCAGCATGACGGCTGTCGTGGATCCCAGCGCTATAGAATAACAGCTGCATAGTGTGAGGGATCCCAGCCTATAGAATAACGAAGCTGCAAGTGTGGGATCCCAGCCTATATAATAACAGCTGTAGTGTGTGGATCCCAGCCTATAGAATAACAGCTGCATAGTGTGGATCCAGCCTATAGAATAACAGCTGCATAGTGTGGATCCCAGCCTATAGAATAACAGCTGCATAGTGTGGATCCCAGCCTATAGAATAACAGCTGCATAGTGGATCCCACCATATGAATAACACTGTATGGTGTGGATCCCAGTCTATAGAATAACAGCTGCATAGTGTGGATCCCAGCCTATAGAATAACAGCTGCATAGTGTGGATCCCAGCCTATAGAATAACAGCTGTATGGTGTGGATCCCAGTCTATAGAATAACAGCTGCATAGTGTGGATCCAGCCTATAGAATAACAGCTGCATAGTGTGGATCCCAGCCTATAGAATAACAGCTGCATAGTGTGGATCCCAGCCTATAGAATAACAGCTGCATAGTGTGGATCCCAGCTATAGAATAACAGCTGCAAGTGTGGATCCCAGCCTATAGAATAACAGCTGCATAGTGTGGATCCCAGCCTATAGAATAACAGCGTATAGTGTGGATCCCACGCTATAGAATAACAGCTGCATAGTGTGGATCCCAGCTATAAAACAGCTGCATAGTCTGGATCTCAGCCTATAGAATAACAGCTGCATAGTGTGGATCCCAGCCTATAGAATAACACAGCTCTGCAGTAGTGTGGATCCCAGCCTATAGAATAAACAGCTTGCATAGTGTGGATCCCAGCCTATAGAAAACAGCTGATAGTGTGGATCCCAGCCTATAGAATAACAGCTGCATAGTGTGGATCCCAGCCTATAGAATAACAGCTGCATAGTTGGATCCCAGCCTATAGAATAAACAGCTGCATAGTGTGGATCCCAGCTATAGAATAAACAGCTGCATAGTGTGATCCCAGCTATAGAATAACAGCTGACATAGTGTGATCCCAGCCTATAGATAACAGCTGCATAGTGTGGATCCCAGCCTATGAATAACAGCTGCATAGTGTGATCCCAGCCTATAGAACAACAGCTGCATAGTGTGATCCAGCCTATAGAATAACAGCGCAAGTGTGGATCCCAGCCTATGGAATAACACTTGCATAGTCGGATCTCAGCCTATGGAATAGCAGTGTGAGGTAGCTTCCTCCCTTCTAAACCCCTCGATGGTATTGTGCTCCACAAAGGAAAAACGATCTAATTTAAGAAGACCACGAGCAGGGCTTTCATTGCTCAGTCTTTCCGTGCTAATTCACTTTCTTCCCCATAGGCTCACACTCGTGCTGTTGATAGACTGAAATAGCTGCAAATTATCAAGATATCAAGATTCGATGACAGGCGAGTCGTAGTACAGGTGCACCACTGCCTGTTCACCCCACTATCATCCAGAGGTGAGGTCGTACAGGTGCATCACTTCCTGCCCCGCTACCATCCAGAAGGAGAGGTCAGTACAGGTGCATCACTTCCTGTTCACCCCGCTATCATCCAGGTAGGTCAGTACAGGGCATCACTGCCTGTTCACCCCGCTACCATCCAGGAAGGGTGAGTCAGTACAGGTTCATCACTTCCTGTTCACCCCGCTACCATCCAGAAGGTGAGGTTCAGTCAACAGTGCATCACTTCCTGTTCACCCCGCTACCATCCAGAAGGAGAGGTCCAGTACAGGTGCATCACTTCCTGTTCACCCCGCTACCATCCAGAAGGAGAGGTCAGTACAGGTGCATCAACTTCCTGTTCACCCCGCTACCATCCAGAAGTGAGGTCAGTACAGTGTATCAAAGCTGGGACCGAGAGACTGAAAAACAGCTTCTATCTCAAGGCCATCAGACTGTTTAAATAGCCATCACTAACACAGAGAGGCTGATGCCTACATACAGACTCAAATATCTGGCACTTAAATAAATGGATTTAATAAAGGTACCTAGTCACTTTAAATAATGCCACTTTAATAATGTTACATATCCTACATTACTCATCTCATGTGTGTGTAATACATAATATTTTTCATCTTACCTATGCCACTCTGTCATTGCTCATCCATATATTTACATATTCTTATTCCATTCCTTTACTTAGATTTGTGTGTATTAGGTAGTTGTTGTGGAAATTGTTAGATTACATGTTAGATATTCTGCACTGTCGAACTAGAAGCACAAGCATTTCGCTACACTCGCATAACATCTGCTAACCAGTGTATGCAATAACATGCTAACCATGTGATGTACCAATAAACATTTGATTTGAAGTGTCACCAACAGAAAGGTAAACAATAGGCCTATAGCAAATGCAGCATATGGCATATTTTTTCACCTGTAAATAGTACTTTTCAGCAGTGCTCAAAAGCTACCATTCAGAGAGCAGCTTTATTATTCATCTAGAAGCAATGAGCTCAATCGATCCTCCATGACAACAAAATTATTAAAAAACAAAAAAGGCTTTAGTTTGGGGTAATGCTGAGGTAAAACAATTTGGCTAATCTATATTTCATATTCCAAGTCCTATTCTTGATGAACAAGGAGTATTAAATTAATTAGATTACTGGAAATCTGACAGACACCTGTTTTTTTTTATTATTATGTAAAGATATAGTCTAATCATACCATAATCTGTAGTAGAAATCAATGGGTTAGAAGAAGCCCCCCATAATTTTTATTGGCCAAGCTATGTAAACAAAACAAAAAAAATTGTATCCTGAAATAGATTACATTTTTTTTGTCATGTCATTTTAGGGGAAAGTAATTGACTGAAAGTAATCAGATTACATTACTGAGTTCGGATACTCCAAAAGTTACTTTACTCCTTTTGGACAGGTAACTAGTAACAGATTACATTTAGAAGGTAACAGTACTGTAAAGATACATTTAGAAGGTAACTAGTAACAGATTACATTTAGAAGGTAACTAGTAACTGTAACAGATTACATTTAGAAGGTAACTAGTAACAGTAACAGATTACATTTAGAAGGTAACTAGTACGGTAACAGATTCATTTAGAAGGTAACTAGTAACAGATTACAATTTAGAAAGTAACTAGTAACTGTAACAGATTACATTTAGAAAGTTACTTTACCCCACTGTCACCTTGAGTACTCCAATTTCCCTGTCGACCTGTGTGCACCTACATTATATACTTTAATTTGTTGGCTAGGTTGTAGTAACCTCATGAATGGATGTATGGTCATTCAAGTATTCATGTAGCTTTCTAAACCTATTGATGTTACATTGAGCTGGGTGAATGAAATATGAATGACAGATCATCCAATAGGCCATAATCATAAAAAAAATGTACCGTCCTCCTCATCTTAAACGGCACCAACCGCCACGCCTCGCTATGTCATGAGTTGGAGTCAGGAAAGCAGTCCTTGAAGTGCATTTATTAACTTCTTCAAGATGCAGGGTTTTTTTCCTACCATTTTAGTAAAAGGAAAAATAAGGACAAGTAACTCCTCTGCCAAACCTTGAAATATTGTTGACTTTAAATGTAGGCTTAAAGATGGCCAAACCAACAATGAATGTGAACATGGGCAACAGTTCAATGTTGGAGCAACGTTTACTGTGCGTTTAACAATCACTGAACGTTTCTTTTCAACGTTGAAGGAAAGTTAAAATAATCTATTCTGGATTTCCTGCTGAACTTATTATAGTATATGTTATTATAGTATATTTTATTATAGTATATACGTTATTATAGTATATAATTTATTATAGTATATGTTATTATAGTATATAATTTATTAAAGTATATGTTATTATAGAATATATGTTATAGTATATGGTATAGTATATATGTTATTATAGTATATATATTTTTCGAGTATACGTTATTATAGTATATGTTATTATAGTATATGTTAAAGTATATATGGTATTATAGAATATGTCATTATAATATGTTATTATAGTATGTGTAATTATAGTATATGTTATTATAGTATATGTTATTATAGTATATGTTATTATAATATACATGTTATTATAATATACATGTTATTATAGTATATGTTATTATAGTATATGTTATTATATTATATGTTATTAGAGACATGTTAATATAGTTATGTTATCATAGTATATACGTTATTATAGTATAAGTTATTATAGTATATACAGTGGGGCAAAAAAGTATTTAGTCAGCCACCAATTGTGCAAGTTCTCCCACRTAAAAAGATGAGAGAGGCCTGTAATTTTCATCATAGGTACACTTCAACTATGACAGACAAAATGAGAWAAAAKAATCCAGAAAATCACATTGTAGGATTGTTAATGAATTTATTTGAGTGGACCACAAGAAATATCAAATGCTGAGGATGCTTAATATTAAATCTTGCAGGTAGAATACACCTCTTCAGAATGGCAAAGGTCCCAAAGTTTTTATATTGATTCTCGGTAATCTACAATTACCCCACCGAAGACATCCTTTTAAAAAGTATACTCAGTCATAACAGACTTCATTCATACGGCCAACTAAAACTCATAGAATAAAGGAACGTTTTTAGTTATCTTCCTGAGCCCTGAGGCTGGTTTTAACCTCCTGAGTCTGAGGGTGGTTTTAACCTTCCTGACGTCTGGAGGGGGGTTTTAACTTTCCTGAGTGAGGGTGGTTTTTTAACCTTCCTGAGTCTGAGGGGGTTTTAACCTCCCTGAGCTCCTGAGGGTGGTTTTAACCTTCCCTGAGTCTGAGGGCGGGTTTTAACCTTCCTGAGTGAGGGTGGTTTTAATCTTCCTGAGTCTGAGGGGGTTTTAACCTTCCTGAGTCTGAGGGTGGTTTTTAACCTTCCTTTGAGTCGTGAGGGTGGTAATTAACCTTCCTGAGTCTGAGGGGGTTTTATAACCTTCCTGGTCTGAGGGTGTTTAACCTTCCTGGTCGGAGGGTTTTTATCTCCTGAGTCGGAGGGTGGTTTAACCTTCCTGAGTTCGGAGGCTGGTTTTAACCTTCCTCGAGTCGGAGGGTGGTTTTAAACCTTTCCTGAAGTCGGAGGGTGGTTTTAACCTTCCTGAGTCTAGGGTGGTTTTAAACCTTCCTGAGTCGGAGGGTGGTTTTAACCTTCCGAGTCGGAGGGTGTGTTTTAACCTTCCTGAGTCGGAGGGTGGTTTTAACCTTCCTGAGTCGGATGGGTGAGTTTTTTAAACCTTCCTAGTCGGAGGGTGGTTTTAACCTCCTGAGTCGTAGGGTGGTTTTAACTTCCTGAGTCGGAGGGTGGTTTTAACCTTCCTGAGTCGGAGGTGGTTTAACTTCCTGAGTCGGAGGGTGGTTTTTAACCTTCCTGAGTCGGAGGGTGGTTTTAACCTTCCTGAGTCGGAGGGTGGTTTTAACCTTCCTGAGTCGGAGGGTGGTACCTTCGAGTGGAGTGTTTTAACCTTCCTGAGTCGCAGGTGGTTTAACCTTCCTGAGTCTGAGGTGGTTTAACCTTCTGAGTCTGAGGGTGGTTTAAACTTCCTGAGTCTGAGGGTGGTTTAAACCTTCCTGAGTCTGAGGTGGTAATTCCTGAGTCTGAGGGTGTTTTAACCTTCCTGAGTCTGAGGGTGGTTTTAACCTTCCCTGAGTCTGAGGGTGGTTTTTAACCTTCCTGAGTCTGAGGGTGGTTTTAACCTTCCTGAGTCTGAGGTGGTTTTAACCTTCCTGAGTCTGAGGGTGGTTTAACTTCCTGAGTTGAGGGTGGTTTAACTTCCTGATCCTGAAGGGTGTTTACCTTCCTGAGTCCTGAGGTGTGGTTTTAACCTTCCTGAGTCGGAGGGTGGTTTACCCTCCCAGACTTTGAATTGTATAAACTCTCCACCCAGGGCTTTTACTTGAGAAATATATTTAAATGCACTAAAGAGGAACAATAGGTCATTACTGAAAATGCGTAGTCTCATCCCCAGAATATTTTTATGTGTCTATTTTCAAAAGGATAAAGCTATAAACATGAACAACTTCCTTTAAGAACACTATAACAATATGGAAGAAAGTGAAACATATTCTCCAAGAACCAGTATCCCTACAAACACAACCCTATGGAACAATCCTTGGATAGCGTTTCACAATTCACCGATAAATTGTTCCACTAAAATCTTGGTAATAGGAAATACATTTATTTCRATGACAGCTTTAAACATGAATTTTGGACTGACCAATGTAGATATMTTCAAATACATGTCACTTAAAAGTATCATATGCAAGACATGTTGATTTGAAATCTTTTGGAAATTAGAGCAATCTTGAGGGAATCCTATTTGAATCAGAAAAGGATATTCATATGATCGGTATGATATACAAAACCTTGCAGAGAAACTATGCAACTGAAAACCTCTTAGTAAAAAATAWAAACTATTGGAACCAAGACTTAAACATAACTGATATTGGCACAAGGTGGAGGGAAGGATGGAACATAACAAATGACAGTTTAATCAGTTTAATTGACTCTTAATCCAGTATAAACCGAATGTATAGAATTTAATACACAAAGGACAAAAWCCACAAATTCTACGGCACAACGGCAGGGTCATGTCTTAAATGTAAAACTAAKAATGACTCAATAATCCATCCATCATGCCTGCCTTCTGGGAATACTATAACGTCCGGAAGTTATGGGAGGAGTTAGAAAGTTGGCTGTCAGAAATATTASAATGTAACGTTTACTTTTAATCCGTCTGTCTGCACATTTCAAGACATAGCATGAGGGTGCAGTGAGATACCCGACGGGTTGGAAAATACTTTTCTCGTCAATCACCTTGAAAAAAAACGTATACTKTGGAAAACTGGAAATCAACCAATCCTCCATCGTTAACGCAATGGAAAGGCCAAATGCTTTATTATCTAAATGGTGAAAGTGCTTGGATGACGGAGAGAAACAAAATGGTGCAGTTTGAGGCCGTGTGGTGGAGAGTGATGCAGGAAGCTGAAGATGGGGGTGTGAGCAATGTGGGTCTGGGCAGGGAGGATGTTGTGGATTTTTGTGTGTCTGTATGTTGTCATTTGTATGTGGATGTTTTGTATCGTTTAAAAAATAGCTCAAAGGGTTAAGGTTAGGGGAAGGGTTATCTAACAGGGTTAAGGTTAATGGAAGGGTTAAGGTTAGGGGAAGGGTTAGCTAACAGGGTTAAGGTTAGTGGAAGGGTTAAGGTTAGTGGAAGGGTTAAGGTTAGGGGAAGGGTTAGGTAACAGGGTTAAAGTTAGGGGAAGGGTTAGCTAACATGCTAAGTGGTTGCAAAGTAGCTCAAATGTAGTAAATAGTTGCAAAGTTGCTAATTACTCGCTGGGCTGCGTTGGCTAGTGTTTGACATGGCTAGTTTAGTTTATTAGGATCCCCATTAGCTACTGCACATGCAGCAGCTACTCTTTCTGGGTCCAAATAAAGCGTACAAATACATGACAAAAGTTCCAGAACCGGCTTGCAAGTCGAAGACGAGAGAATATTATTTGATATTGGTCCCATTTCTCCAAGTTTAGAATGATAAACTACTAGATAAAATAGAAGTGGAGATCTATTCCAAGCGCTGCTCCAGATCACCACCAGGGGGAAGAGACCCGACGACTAAACTGTCCATCATACAGCAGAGCGTGTCCGACTCCAAACTCTCACAACTGAATACATAAGAGGATATCATCAGCACACCGCTTAGATGCAGAATGGAGCCAATAGGTAAACATCCCATGTCTTTCCCCAATCCCATTTATATCAATCAATTTGTATCGTTTTTTTTTATTGCAACACACATTCTTGCAGTTGTACCATCTCACCACCAGGGGACGCTGCAGCACCTACAGCGCCCATACTTCCCACGGCTACGTCCCTCTCTGCTGTTATTGTCTTTCTCTTTGAGTCAACTACTCACCACATGTTATGCACTACAGTGCTAGCTAGCTGGAGCTTTTGCGTTCAGTACTAGATTCATTCTCTGATCCTTTGATTGGATGGAGAAGATGTTAGTTACTGCAAGAGCTCTGGTAGTTTCGAGGACGTCCTCCGTAAGTTGTCCTGATTACTGTGTAAGTCTATGGAAGAGGGTGAGAACCATGAGCCTCCTAGGTTTTGTATTGAAGTCAATGTACCCAGAGGAGGACGTCCTCCGGCTACACCATGGTACTAACCTACAGAGTGCTGTTGAGGCTGTTGTAGACCTTCATTGCAAAAACAGTGTGCTTTAGTCAGTTACAGGTGATGTGAATATATTTATTATAGTTTTATCTAAAAAGGATAACTTTCCTGTTTCACTAGAGAGAAAAAAGAAATTCACTGAGGAAGATGGTCCTCCCCTTCCTCCTCTGAGGAGCCTCCACCGGCGAGGACATAACGGCAAGAACAATAACCCTTTGAGAAACAGTTAGTACTGCGCCCATATTCATACCTAGTGTTCTGATAGAAGTTGGGTGAATTTTGGCCCATTCCTCCTGACAGAGCTGGTGTAACTGAGTCAGGTTTGTAGGCCTCCTTGCTCGCACACGCTTTTTCAGTTTTGCCCACAAATTTTCTATAGGATTGAGGTCAGGGCTTTGTGATGG
>NW_019943329.1:358777-364133 GCF_002910315.2 Salvelinus sp. IW2-2015
CCACTCCAATACCTTGACTTTGTTGCCTTAAGCCATTTTGCAACAACTTTGGAAGTATGCTTGGGGTCATTGTCCATTTGGAAGACCCATTTGCGACCAACTTTAACTTCCTGACTGATGTCTTGAGATGTTGCTTCAATATATGCACATAATTGTCCCTCCTCATGATGCCATCTATTTTGTGAATTGGTTTTTTTTATTTTTTTTGTGCCGTACTGCAGGGGGTCTACGTACTGCAGGGGGTCTACGTACTGCAGGGGGTCTACGTACTGCAGGGGGTCCACGTACTGCAGGGGGTCTACGTACTGCAGGGGGTCTACGTACTGCAGGGAGTCCACAGCTAGTTCTCAAAACATTACATTGTTTATTTGTATTTTTATGAATATTACTAACAACAGATTAAACAAATTTGGGCTAAGAGATCTGTGGACTAATACCATTTAGATGGTGTAATTCAATAAAATACAATGTCATATTATTAATCTACAATGTATGTTCTTAAACCTGGGCAACATGATCCTGTTGGTATCCACAGTACTCTGTTCTTAAACCTGGGAAACATGGGTCTGGGAAGCTCAGGTCTGGGAAGCTCACAGGGATGTTGGTATCCACAGTACTCTGTTCTTAAACCTGGGAAACATGGGTCTGGGAAGCTCAGGTCTGGGAAGCTCACAGGGATGTTGGTATCCACAGTACTCTGTTCTTAAACCTGGGCAACATGGGTCTGGGAAGCTCACAGGGATATTGGTATCCACAGTACCCCACCAACTCAATATGTGTTGTATTCCCCCCAAATGTATTTATTTTTACATAAATGCACTGTAATTTAAGCGTTAAAACTGAATATTAGCCAACAACAAAAAATGTGTAGAAATGAAAACGGCAACATATTCTGTCCGATGCCAAGGGCCTTTAAAATGTTCCTTCCGGGGCCCAAGACCTGGTTCGTCTGGCCGTGCACAACTCCTTGTATGCTAATTTTAACTGACTGGAGTTGTGTTGTGATTCTGAGGTGGTCCCTGATGAATTTACTATCACAAAAAGGGGTCCACGGACACAAAGAGTTCGAGAACCGCTGTTATAGGGAATAAGGTGCCATTCTGGAATGCAGACCTGATGAACACACACACACACACACACACAGGAGAGTTAACCATTCAGAGCAGGGGTCACCAACCTTTTCTGAGTCAAGATCACTTTGAGTCTAAATGCATGCAGAGATCTACTGCTCTGATTCTTTATTAACATGACTTTAAAAAGCCTATGCAACATTAACCAATTAAAAACAGTTCTTTAGTAATGAGGTTTGTGCAGTAAGATATAGGCCCATTACATTATCATCCACATATTGGCTTTGCTTGAATTTGTCAATGCATTGTTGTGTTGGACATTTAAAAAAWATATATATTTCAAAATTTGAGGTAGGCTATATGATCACACCGYTAATAGATCCATTGTTGTATTACTTGTGAGACACAGCTTAGTGAGCATACATTTAAATAATTCGCTTTCTTATTTTACTGGGGTGATGGTGCCTGCATCTGATGGCCAGTCTCAGCGGAGGGAGAAAGCAGCAGACTGAGGGTCCGTCTCTCAACATCCCTCCGCTCTCCCTTTCCTCCACTGACCCAAAAGGGACACCGTCTTCCAGCTGATGGCGAAACTCGAGTCGCACTAGTTCTGCCTCGTGTACTAATTCATGTTGTTTCTCCTATGAACAGAGAAAGTGAAATATTTATCGATATTAAAAAATACCTAAGCCGCTAATAATAACAACAACGCCTATAGATAAACTTTCCTCCTCGTGCATTACTGCCGCACTGCTTGTTGTAGCGCTGAGTGGAAATAGGAAGAACAGGCATTTTATGGGTTATAAAAGTGTTGAATACAAAGTGTTGACAGTGCTGAGTAAGAACTTAAACATCAACTCACTCATAAAAACAGCAGCTCTTTGCTGTATTCGTTGACCGTCTCTCTCTAGTCATGGTTTGAAACGTTTTGAAAGCTCACATTATCATCTTTGCCGTAGCATTATTTTATACCCGCTACGTTACTGCAGACTCGNGTCTCTCTCTAGTCATGGTTTGAAACGTTTTGAAAGCTCACATTATCATCTTTGCCGTAGCATTATTTTATACCCGCTACGTTACTGCAGACTCGGTCATCTGAGCAATCTGATTGGCCAGCGGAGGCATAGTGCACTTGATTTTCTCTCCAGGCCCACCGGGAAGGCAGAGATTGTACCTTCAGACACATGAAATGGCAACAGTTTGCCTCCCGGCGCGCAGGGAAACTGAATTGTCTGCACCTACAACCAACAGCCCACAGAAATGTTTGGCGATCGACTAGAAATGCCTTGGAGATCGCGATCGATTGGTGACCACTGCTTTAGAGGTTAAGACTAAGGGAGGGTTTTCTACTAAGCTAACATATGCAATTGTTTTAAGTTGGTCATACATATGTATAAAAAAAAGATATATATTAAAATTATGAAACATTACATTTGGCCTTACTGCTATTAGCCCAGAGAAGCGCTTTGAATAACAGATTCATACATGGAACAACAGATAGTCCCCCCCCCCAAAAAAAAAACTTTAAAGGAAGTTCTGAAATGTCTGTCCTATATCAGAGATATAAGAAAGATCAGGAAACTATTTTATTTTTGACACATATTGAACCCCTTGGGGTTCAACGTACTCTGACACATATTGAACCCCTTGGGTGTCCTAGAGCAACACAACATACATACACGTGTTCGTGAGAGACTCACCTTCCCACAGAGGGGTCATATTAGCATGTAGCCTACAGACGTTTTTGTGAGAAGACCGATGTTTCAGGATGTCTCCTGATCMGACAAACACAGCTATTAGCRCGGCCACCCAGATATATCGCATTAACAGACAGGATTTTTTTGTATTATGCTAATTCGATTTCCYCGTGGCSGGGTAATTGACTCAAGAGGGTTAAGCGCAAATTAAAAAGAGTCTAAGTTTCAAACCTAACTGACAAACAGGTCAAACACCCTTTGGCCCTTTCAGGGCTCCGACTTAGGTAGTCCCAAATGGCACCCTATTCCCGATATAGTGCACTACTTTGGCCAGAGCTTGATGGGCTGGTTAAAAGTAGTGCACCAAATATGGAAAAAAGGTGCCATTTGATGCACACTTTAAAATAAAAGGAATAGCTGCACACTCAAGTACACTACATGACCAAAAGTATGTGGACACCTGCTTAATGGCACTCAAAGTAGCACTACATGACCAAAAGTATGTGGACACCTGCTCCTGTCAACATTCATTCCCAAAATTCATGGAGCATTAATATGGAGTTTGGTCCCCCTTAGCGCTATAACAGCCTCCACACTTCTGGGAAGGCTTTCCACTGATGTTGAACATTGCTGGCTATATTTGAGCGGAGGCGCTTTTTCACTCTGCTGGGCAGAAGTTGTGGAACGTGTGTGCAGTCAGATTTGGGTTTGGGGAATCAGTGTGAACTGGTTGCGTTGCCTATATTCTCAGGGTGTTGACAAGCCTGGCCGATCTGTAGCTTTTGGTTCTGGGGAGAACTATATCACTAGAGTTTTCTTGGTAGACCTAGAACATTTTGTTGGATTCTATTTAGTTGCTAGTTGAGATTTGCTGCCAGCCGCCCACGTTTCTTGGGTTCTGTTCGTTGCTGTAGCAGTTAGGGGTCTAGTGTCTTTCACACAGATTGTGTCTAGGAGAGCAATTGGCATTCGCAGTTAGGAATTATAGTTCTCCACTCGAGCGGTGGACTAGAGCGGCTGTTTCCTATCTAGAGATAGTGGATACATAATGAGCTGGCTTTATACGTTCTTTGGATTTTTTTTTGAGGCTTTTTTTTTTTTTTTACAGCTCTTCCACTCTGTCTGGAGATTAGGACTGCTTTCCATTTCTATGTTGGAGTGTGAACGAATTGCTGCTGGTGTTATGTAACTAGCCTCCGACTCCGTTCCTGGGAGAGGCTTTCCACTAGAAGTGCGATGGAAGCTGTAACCTATTTGCTGCTTATAGGTTTGACATTCTCTATCGTTGTGTTTTTATCTGAGCTTCTTCACAGGCGTCGTGGGATATGGCTTTCCATCTGGAAGTAGAGTGCTTGTACAGCATTTGTCGCTCTGCTTGCCCTTTATATCTTACAGCCTCATTCACTACTACCCACTTGAGGGAGAGCATGTTTCCCACTTAAGCAAGTTGTTGGATTATTTTGACTTGTATCTTAATTGCTTAGGCTATAGTTACTAGCGCTCTTCGAGCTCT
This sequence comes from Salvelinus sp. IW2-2015, assembly GCF_002910315.2. Lineage (NCBI taxonomy): Eukaryota > Metazoa > Chordata > Actinopteri > Salmoniformes > Salmonidae > Salvelinus > Salvelinus sp. IW2-2015. The sequence goes on from NW_019943329.1 coordinate 363,058, forward strand.
CTTGGATAGCATGCACTGCAGGGGTGTTATGGTTTGGTGTTGCGCAGTATATTTTTTTATCCAGTTTTGTCTTCACATGCTTATAATAGATAGTTATCGAGAGCTATGATGCCTACTGTCTATAAAGGTGTTGTGTCATATTTGCGTTTTTCGTGGTATTGAAGTTTGCAGCATGGTATTGTGATTTTTGCGATTTCTTTTAGGTATCTCTCGAGTTGTGCACTACGTATCTTCGTGCGGAAATATATGCTTTTCCATGCGTATGAGTGTTGGAACATTTGGCTTGCAGTCCTATGGATTGCTTGCGCATCGTGTTGTATTGCATTGATGTGACGGTCGAATGTAGAGACCTCTTTTTGCTTCTTGATATCGTAATTGCGGATCGTGGCATTCACTAATGTTCAATAGGTCGTCACTTCCTGTATGTAAATGTGATGTTTGCTTGAAGTATCTTGATATGTTGAGTTATAGTAAGGGGGTCAGGAGCTCTGTGCAGGTCAGTGGTCCATAGTTCGGCCACAGGCACCGATCTCAAGGACGACCACAGACCATTTCCTGTTAATACGGAATCTATTTAGCATGCTTTTAGTGCTACTGCGGGGCTACTTCTTTGTTCATATCTGTGGAGACCAGTGAAAAGGGGGCGCTTCGCCTGGTTCCCCAGGTCTATGAATATTCATTGTAGTCTGTCTGTAGCTTTAAGATTCCTCATGGAACTAAGGGGCGCCCGAACCATGAAAACAACAGGCCCCAGACCCATTATCCTCCTCCACCTGAACTTTTACAAGTTGTCTGTATGGCATAGGGGCGCAGGGTGTGTTCTCCCTGGCAGTGCCTCCAAACCAGATCGTGGAGGCCGTAGAGCTGCCAGAAGTGGTGAAGAGGTGATTCTATCACTGCCAGAGAACCGTGTTTACACTGCTTGGCCGACGTCCAATGGCGGCGAGGCTTCTAACATCCAACTCCAGCCGACGCTTGGCTCATTGATGGATAGGGTGAATCTGAGGCCTTGTGTGCTGCTCGCTTCCGGGGCACATGGAAAGCCCTTTTCCTAAGATCCCGTACTAACAGGTCTT
>NW_019943329.1:364158-371449 GCF_002910315.2 Salvelinus sp. IW2-2015
TTGTGCTGACGTTGCTTCCAGAGGCAGTTTGGAACTCGGTAGTGAGTGTTGCAACCGAGGACAGACGATTTGTACGCGCTACGCGCTTCAGCACTCGCTTGTCCCMTTCTGTGAGRTTGTGTGGCCTACCACTTTGCTGTTGAGCCGTTGTTGCTRCTAGAAGTTTCCACATCACAATATCAGCACTTACAGTTGACCGGGGAAGCTCTAGCTGGGCAGAAATTTGACGAACTGACTTGTTGGAAAGGTGGCATCCTATGACGGTGCCACGTTAAAAGTCACTGAGCTTTTCAGTAAGGCCATTCTACTGCCAATGTTTGTCTATGGAGATCACATTGCTGTGTGCTACATGTTATATAACTGTCAGGAACGGGTGTGGCTGAAATAGTGAAATCCACTCATTTGAAGGGGTGTCCACATACTTTTGTATAGATAGTGTATCTCTGCAACAATTCAATAACCAACGTTACAGCTGTCAATGTTAAAGCTGTCAACGTCAAATCAAATCAAATGTATTTATAAAGCCCTTCTTACATCAGCTGATGTCTCAAAGTGCTGTACAGAAACCCAGCCTAAAACCCCCCAAACAGCAAGCAATGCAGGTGTAGAAGCACGTCAGCGTTAAAGCTGTCAACATCAGGGCATCATTTGAGGCGGAGCCTAAGTCTGTCTGAAAGTGCTGATGTTCTTCCCTGATTGTACAGACTCCCCTGAGCAACACACACACACAGTATTGACACACACACACTGGGAGACATTTATCTATCAGATTAAACAGTCCATAACCAGGCTTAGATTTATCTGATATCAGAACAAATACGACTTAGTGCTTTTTATAAAACCCTGTGAAACCCCAACCACCGGGTCCACCTTTAGTATAGTGARTAACAGCCTCAACGGCCAATCCAAGTGTCACTTCCTCCTTCGTTGACGAATCAGACGGCGAGTTCCTACTCAACAGACGAATCAAAAAAAAAAGTGATTTGATCAAAGTTTGAGTTCCTCGATGTCGTCGTCGAAGGAAGCAATGGCTCGTACGGTCGGCCTGCTCTCGGTCACGTGGAGGGAGGAAAGGAAGGGTGCAAGGGGACCTGCGGACGCTGGGGACTTGGGCTCAAAGGGGAAAAAGCCTTCTCTGCAGTTGCGGGGCCCGGTGAGGGTGGAAGTGGGAGGGCTAAGGAGGACGTCTGGGGGGCTGTCGGAGACCGGGGAGGGGCTAGWTGGGGGGCCAAAGAGCTGCTGCAACAAAGTGGACTTCCTCTCCTTTCCCGGGCCTGGTCCTAGTCCTCCTCTCTCCTTCCCTCTCTCTGACCGTCCCAGCAGCGCGTCCAGAGCCGAGGGCGGGGGAGGGGTCGGGAAGCCTGTACCCCCTCGTGGGGCCGGCCGTCCAAAGGATGGGGCGTAGCTACCGAAAGCCAGGTCCTCGCTTGAGTTCTGAGCCCTCACCCCTCTCCTCCCAGTCCCTGTCCCCGCCCCTGGACCCAAACCGCTCTCTTCCCCCCCTCGCCCTGACTTGTCCCCCTCCCTGCTCTCCGCCCCCCCACMCAGAACGCTCATCTCCTCCGGCTCAGTGAAGCTGAAGATGGAAGGTTTCTGGTTCCGTGGGTCGGAGAACCGTGGAGGAGAATGTGCAGTGGAACCTGAGCTAGATTCTAGGGGTTCTGGGTCAACCTCGTAGAACAGCCCAGCGTTCTGGGGTGGCTCGTTCTTCTTGTCAATTTCCCTCAGCTTTGCCAATAGWTGCTCCTTCCTGCGAAGCTCTGCCRCCGCCASTTCCTGACTGGCTAGCGCCTCTTGGTTCCGCCTCGCAACCTCTTCCAGGACTTGGCCACGCCTCTTCCTGTTCTCTTCCTCCTTATGGATCCGCCTCTTCCTCTCCTCCTCCTCTTTCTCCCAGCCTGTGGAGAGACAGAGACATATTATGTGATTCAGGATATGGTTACGATGAGAACGTGGTGGTGGCATGGTCAGAAGTAACTGTCAGGATATGGTCTATACACGTGGGTGGTGCTGGTCAGAGTACGGTTCCAGATATATTTATACGTGGTGGTGCTGGTCAGAAGTACGTTCAGGATATATTTTATAAAAGTGTGTGCTGGTCAGAAGTACGTTCAGGATATGGTTTTATACGTGGTGGTGTTGGTCAGAGTACGTTCAGGATAGTTATGGACGTGTTGGTGCTGGTCAGAGTACGTCCAGGATATGGTTATACGTGGTGGTGCTGGGTTCAGAGTACGTTCAGTTTTGATATTATTGGTTATTATTTCGTGCTTGGTCAGAGTACGTTCAGGTATATGGTTATATCGTGCTGGTCAGAGTAGTTCAGTGGATATGGTTATAATCGTGCTGGTCAGAAGTAACGTTCAGGATGAGTAGGTTATACGTGCTGGTTCAGGAGTCCGTTCAGGATATGGGTTATAACGTGCTGGTCAGAAGTACGTAGCGATAAGGTATAACGTGCTGGTCGAGTACGTTTCAGGAATATGGTTATACGTGCTGGTCCAGGAGTACGTCAGGATCATGGTTATCTGGTGGTGCGGTCAGAGTATCAGTTCAGGATAATGTTATAGTGTCTGGTGGTGCCTGGTCAGAGTACTTCAGAAGATAATGAGTATAACGTGCCCGGTCAGAGGTACGTTCAAGGATATGGTTAACGTGCTTGGCAGAAGTACGTTCAGGATATAGGTTAATACGTGCTGGTCAGAGTAACGTTCAGGATATGGTTATACGTGGTGGTGGCTGGGTCCAGAAGTACGTTCAGGATATGGTTATAACGTGCTGGTTCAGAGTACGTTCAGGATATGGTTATACGTGCTGGTCAGAGTACGTTCAGAGGCATATGGTTATACGTGCTGGTCCAGAGTACGTTCAGGATATGGTTATACGTGGTGGTCAGAGTACGTTCAGGGATATGGTTATACTTGGATGAGGTGCTGGCAGAAGACTGTTCAAGGAATAATGGTTATACGTGCTGGTCAGAGTAACGTTCAGGATATGGTTATAATTCGTGGGGTGGTGCTGGTCAGAGTTACGATTCAGGATATGGTTATACGTGCTGGTCAGAGTACGTTCAGGATATGGTTATATCGTGCGGTCAGAGTACGTTTCAAAGGATAATGGTATACGTGACTGGTCAAGTACGTTCAGGATATGGTTATACGTGCTGGTCGGAGTACGTTCAGGAAATATGTATACGTGCTGGTAGAGTTTACGTTTCAGCGATATGGTTATAGCGTGCTGGTCAGAGTACGTTCAGGATATGGTTATAGTCTGCTGGTCAGAGTACGTTCAGGGATTGGTTATATCGATGGTGGGTGTCCTGGTCAGATGTAGTTCAGCGCGATAATGGTTATACGTGAGTGGTGCTGGTCAGAGTACGTTCAGGATATGGTTATACGTGCTGGTCAGAGTACGTTCAGGATACTGGTTATACGTGGCTGGGTTCAGAGTACGTTCAGGATATGTTATACGTTGGCTGCGTCAAGAAGTACGTTCAAGGATAATGGTTATAACGTGGTGGTGCTGGTCAGAGTAACGTTCAAGAGGATATGGTTATCACGTGCTAGAGTCAGCAGTATCGTTCAGGATTGGTATAAACTGCTGGTTCAGAGTTAACGTTCAGTTGGGATAATGTGTTAACGTGCTGGTCAGAGTAGCGTTCAGGAATATGGTTTATAACGTGGCTGGGTCAAGTACGTTCAGGAATATGGTTATTACTTTGGTGTGGGCTGGTATCAGAGTACGTTCAGGATACTGGTTTATTATCGTCTGGTCAGAGGTACGTTTCAGGATATGGTTATACGGGTGGTGCTGGGTCAGAGTACGTTTCAGGAATGGTTATCATCGTGCTGGTCAGAGTAGTTTCCAGGATATAGGTTATACGTGCTGGTCAGAGTAACGTTCAGGATTATGGTTATACGTGCTGGTTCAGAGTACGTTCAGGATATGGTTATACGTGCTGGTCAGAAAGTACGTTCAGCGGAATATGGTTATAAACCGGTTGGGGGCCCCCCTTTTTTTTGTCCAGAGTACGTTCAGGAATATGGTTATACGTGGTGGTGGCTGGTCAGAGTACGTTCAGGATATATGGTTTATACGTGGTGGTGCTTGTCGGAGTACGTTCAGGATATGGTTATATCGTGGTGGGCTGTCCATAGAGGTTACGTTCAGCTGATATGGTTATACGTGCTCGGTCAGAGCTACGTTTCAGGTATGGTTATTACGTGGTGGTGCTGGTCAGAGTAAGTTCAGGATATGGTTTAACGTGTGGGGTGCTGGTCAGAGTAGTTCAGGATAAATGAGTTAATACCGTGTGGTGCTGGTCAGAGTAAGTTCAGGATATTGGTTATAGCGTGGTGGTGCTGTCAGAGTAGTTCAGATATGGTTATGTGGTGGTGGCTGAGTCAGAGGTAAGTTCATGATATGGTTATCACGTGGTGGTAGCTGGTAGATAGTTTCAGGATATGGTTATAACGTGTGTGCGGTTCCAGTATTCAGGATTATGGTTATAAGAATCGTGGTGTGCTGTCAGAGTACGTGCAGTGGCGATATGGTTTATAAACGTTGGTGGTGCTGGTCAGAGTAACGGTTCAGGATATGGTTAATACGTGGTGTGCTGGGTCAGAGTAGTTCAGAGATACTGGTTATATCTTGTTGGTGCCCTGACAGAGATACGATCAGAGTAGTGGTTATATAAACGTGGTGGTGCTGGTCAGTATACGTTCACCGCGATATGGGTTATCAGCGTGGTGGTGTTGTGGTTTGTAGTTCAACCATCTCACGTCTCTGTATGTTTTCTTATTTCCTCAAGGTGTGTCGCAGAAACTCCGGGTCAATTTTTTTTATCCCCCCCGGCCGCTTTCCCTCTCTCAGTCTCCTTACTGTACAACTTCTCGTCATGCCCCTCCTCATCCTTTCTTCTATCTCTCTTAAGTCTCACTTCGGCCTTCGCTCTGGCTGATGGTCAACCTCCTGTCCCAGAGAAGGAGAAGATGAGCTGATGAGCATAAAAAAGGAGAGAGGAACATCCATCACAAGCCTGTTCAAAACCCAGTGGGATAGGGTTTAGCGGAGATTTTCGTTAAACTAGGTGGTTGGCGGACGCGGTTCGTTGTAAATAATTCTAGTATATAGTGGAGGTAGCAGCCATATTAGATTGGAGAGTGGCTTTATTGGTAGGCATGCTTTTAGATAGTTATTTTTGGTAACCCCGTTAGCGTAAATGTTTTCGTAGCACTGAACATTAAAGTGTTCATTGAACATGCATATTACGGTACAATAATTCTATAATATATGAATAAATTAACATTGCCTGCGATTACGATTACAGGATAATTAAAGTGTACTTTTCCAACATTGTGATTTGTGCATAGGAACTCATATACCTCTCCGTTAGCATCATAGGCTGTTGAGGAATCTCATATACCCCTCTGTTAGCAAATCATAGGGCTGCTTGAGTAATCATGATACGTCTGTTAGCAATGCATAGGCCCCATTGAGGGAACCAGTTATCTCTGTTACGCATCATAGGTCTCTTGATCGGATCTCAATATACCTCTGTGTAGCAATTCATAGGCCCTTGAGGAACTCATGTATCTGGTTAAGCAATATAGAGCTCTTGAAGGAACTCCATAGTACCGTCTGTTTAGCAATCCATAGGCCTTGAGGAACTCAATATCACTTCTGTTGATCATATGGCTCTTGAGGAACTCATATACGCTCTGCTCAGCATCATAGGCTCTTGAGGAGAACTCATAATACCTACTGTTAGCATCATAGGCCCTTGAGGAACTCATATACTCCTCTAGTTTAGCATCATGAGCCTCTTGGGAGGAACTCATTATCCTCTGTTAGCCATCTATAGGCTCTGAGAATCATATACCTCTGTTAAGCATCATAGGCCCCTTGAGGAATCTAATTATACCTCTGTTAGCATCATAGGCCCTTGAGCGAACTATATACCTTTCTGTTAGCATCATTAGGCCTTTGAGGAACTCTCTAATTTTATTTTTTAGCCAATTGAACTTTATTTAACTAGGCATAACTGCTATATGCCTACCCACCATCTGAATGGTATGGGTCTGAATTAATAACTGCTTATGTCTACCACATCTATCTGAATGGTTATGGGTCTGAATTAATAACTAGCTATAGTCTACCACCATCTGAATGGTTATGGTCTGAATAATAACTGCTATAGTCTACCACCATCTGAATGGTTATGGGTCTGAATTAATACTGCTATAGTCTACCACCATCTGAATGGTTATGGTCTGAATTAATAAACTGCTATAGTCTACCACCATCTGAATGGTTAGGGTCTGAATTAATAATGCTATAGTCTAACACATCTGACATGGTTATGGTCTGAAATTAATACTAGCTATAGTCTACCACCATCTGAATAGGTCTGAATTAATAGTTATTAAGCTAATCAAGGTCTACCACCATCTGAATGGATTTATGGAGTCTTGAATGTTTAATAACTGCATATGTCTACCACACATCTGAATGGTTATGGGTCTGAATTAATAACTGCTATAGTCTACATCTACGTTATATGAATGATATATAAAAAGCTTCCACCAATCTGAATGGTTATGGTCTGAATTAATAACTGCTATAATGCTAACACCATCTGAATGGTTATGGGTCTGAATTAATAACTGCTATAGTCTACCACCATCTGAATGGTTATGGGTCTGAATTAATAAACTGCTATTAGTCTACCACCATCTGAATGGTTATGGGTCTGAATTAATAACTACTATAGTCTACCACCATCTGAATGGTTATGGGTCTGAATTAATAACTGCTATAGTCTATAATAACCACACATCTGAATGGTTATGGGTCTGAATTAATAACTGCTAGCACACTAGAGGGTCAGCAATCATATCTTATGTAAACTGAGGTTATGGTCACTGAATGAATAAGCTGCTATAGTTAACCTCATGCGGAAGAGTGGGCTGAATTATATATAGTCCTAGCGGTCCCTTCATGAGGTCTGATAATATATGCATATTACCACCTATCTGAAATGGTTATGGGTCTGAATATATAACCTGCTATATGTCTACCACACATCTAGAATCGGGATCTCGAATTATTATATAACGTGCTTGATAGTGTGCCATAATATACTGGCTGGAGCGATTATCTGGCTATCTTGAATGGGTCGGTATAGAAGAGTTTCTGAATGAATAAGTGCTGATAGTCTATTTCTATAAGAACCAACCATCTGATATGGTTAGTTGGGTCATGAATTTAATACACTAATATAGAGTCTAAT
>NW_019943329.1:371903-376850 GCF_002910315.2 Salvelinus sp. IW2-2015
GGCTATAAAGATTCTGCATGGCCCCCTCAGATCCTCAACTCAACTCAACAACGCCTCTCCCCCCTCAGGAGGCTATAAAGATTCTGCATGGCCCCTTCAGATCCTCATAAAGTTCTACACCTGCATCATTGAGAGCATCTTGACTGGCTGCCTAAAAAGTATCAAAAGACTCTAGCCACCCAAGACAAACTGTTCTCTCTGCTACCGTCTGGAACCAACAGGACCCTGAACAGCTTCTACCCCCATGCCATAAGACTACTAAATAGTTCAATAGTTAATCAATAGCTACCCGGACTTTCTGCATTGATCCTTTCTGCACTCTTTTGACTCATCACATACGTTGCTGCTACTGTTTATTATCTGTCATTTTATTCCTAGTCATATGTACATCTCTACCTCAAACTACCTCGTACTGCTGCACATCGACTCGGTACTGGTACCCCGTGTACATAGCCAAGTTATCGTTACTCATTGTGTATATATTCTTTGTGTTATTATTTTTCTAAATAAATAAATATTAAGTAAATATTTTTGTTTTTGCATTGTTGGGAAGCGTTAGTAAGCATTTCACTGTTGGTCTACACCTGTTGTTTACGCATGTGACAAAATTACATTTGATTGGTATCTTTGATGTGTCTGGGTGGTTTAATACYTAATCCACAGAATAATTATTAACTTGACCATGCTTAAAGAGATATTCAATGTCTAGATTTGTTATTGTTKCCCATCCACCAATCACTGCCCTTCTTTATGAGGCTTTCAAAAAGTTTAATATGTTATAATATATATAGTACCAGTAGGGGAGATTAAAGGTATATTGTTTAATTATCATATATATATATTATCTATAAACAAAGTGGGTGAGCAACAAAGTATTTGATACACTGCCGATTTTGCAGGTTTCCTACTTACAAAGCATGTAAGAGGGCGAATTTTTATCATAGGTACACCTTCAACTGTGAAGAGACGGAAATCTAAAACAAAAATCAAGAAATCATCATTGTATGATTTTAAGTAATTCACTTTGCGAATTTTATTGCATGACATAAGTATATTGGAATACATCAGAAACGCAGACTTAATATTTGGTACAGAAACCTATTGTTTGCAATTACAGGAGATCATCGTTTACCTGTGTCTTGACCAGGTTTGCACACACTGCAGCAGGGATTTCTGCCCACTCCTCCATAGCAGACCTTCTCCAGATCTTCAGGTTTGGGGCTGTTTCGCTGGGAATACGGACTTTTCAGTCCCTCCAAAGATATTCTATTGGGTTCAGTCTGGAGACTGCGCTAGGCCCACTCCAAGACTTGAGATGCTTGCTTACAGAGCCCACTTCCTTAGTTGCCTGGCTGTGATGGTTTCGGGTCTTGTCTTGCTGAAGACCAGCACGACCCATCTTCATGCTCTTACTGAGGAAGGAGGTTGTTGGCCAAGATCGCGCGATACTGGCCCATCCATCTCCCCTCAATACGGTGCAGTCGTCCTGTCCCCTTTGGCAGAAAAGCTCCCCAAAAGAATGATGTTTCCACCTCCATGCTTTTCACTGTTGGGAGGCTGTTCGTTAGAGTTGTAACTCATCCTCTTCTTCCTCCAAAACACGGCGGTGGATTTTAGACCAAAAAGCTCTATTTTTGTCTCATCAGACCACATGACCTTCTCCCATTCCTCCTCTGGATCATCCAGATGGTCATTGGCAAACTTCAGACGGGCCTGGACACATCGCTGGCTTGAGCAGGGGGACCTTGCGTGCGCTGCGGATTTTATCCATGACGCGTAGTGTGTTACTAATGGTTTATCTTTAGGACTGTGGTCCCAAGCTTCTTCAGTCATTGACGCAGGTCGCTGGGGTACGTTCTGGCTTGATCCTCACCTCCTCGTGATCATTGATGCCCGACGAGGTGAGATCTTGCATGGGCCCCAGACCGAGGCGTGAGATTGACCAATCAACTTCCAACTTCTGTCCATTTTTCTAATACATTGCGGCAACAGCTTGTTGCCCTTCTCACCAAGCTGCTTGCTATTGTCCTGTAGCCCAGTCCAGCCTTGTGCAGGTCTACAATTTTATCTGATGTCACTTACACACTCTCTTTCTTGCATTGTGGAGAGTTTGGAGTCTGTTTGATGAGTGGTGTGGACAGGTGTCTTTTTATACAGCGTAACGAGTTTCAAACAGGTGCAGTTTAATACAGGTAATGAGTGGAAAGACAGGAGGTTCTTAAAGGAAAAATAACAGGTCTGTAGAGCCGGAAATTCTTACTGGTTGGTAGGTGATCAAATACTTAGGTCATGAATAAAATGCAAATAACTTCCCTGTAAAAATTCAACAAGTGAATTTCCTGGATTTTTGTTTAGATTCCGTCTCTCTACAGTTGAAGCTGTACCTATGATAAAAATTACAGAACCTCTTAATGCTTTGTAAGTAGGAAAACCTGCAAAATCGCAGTGTATCAAATACTTGTTCCCACTGTATATATATATATATATATATATATATATATATATATACCAGTAGGTGGACTCTAAAGGTATTATTGTTTAATTTATATATATAATACAGATAAAGGGGAGATATAAGGATAATTGTTTAATTTATATATATAATATATATTATATATATATATATTATAATTATATATATATACCAAGTAGGGGAGCCTAAAGGTATATTTGTTTAATTTATATATATATATACAGTAGGGAGATTTAAAGGTATATTGTTTAAATTTTATATTATAATATATGCCAGTAGGGGAGCCTAAAAGGTATATTTGTTTAATTATATATATATATACCAGTAGGGGAATTAAAGGTTATTTTTACATTTATATATTATATATACATACCAGTAGGGGAGGCCTAAGGTATATTGTTAATTGTATTATATATATATATATAATACCAGTAGGGGAGCCTAAAGGTATATGTTTAATTATAATATAATATATATACAGTAGGGAGACCTAAAGTAATAATAATAATCCACAGTTAGAGCCGAGACAATTGTAATAAAAAAATAATAAATCTGTACTAAAAAATGTTTTTTGGTTGCACCCTACTGCTCGTGTCTGTCTCTGTGTGTGTGTGTGCGTGGTCTTGGGTGCGTTGTCTGGTTGCGTGTCTGTGTCTGTGTGAATTATACTTGGTGGTATATAGCGCCCAGTAAGTCCGCAGCTCTAAGGCAGTACAGACAGTGAACGAGAACTCGAGTCTAGACTTCCCGTTCACCAGCCCCCGGCCGTCACGGGGCAACTATCACTACAAGACCAAGCCCTGATGACTACATGTCACTTCAAGCCAGGTTCTCTAAGTACCACCTTACAGCTGCTAGGGTGAGTCACAAATTGTACCCCTATTTGCTCTGTAGTGCATACTTTTTGATCCTTATTCCTACATACAGTGCTTCAAAAATTATTCAGATCCCTTGGATTTCTTCACATGATTAGTTTGGTACAAAAGTGGATTAAACTTGATTTAATGTGCTATTTTTTGTCAAACAATTACAGAAAATAACTGCTGTCAAGTGGTGGGGGGGGAAAGTTACATATATTTTAGGATAATAAAAAAATCATAACTATAGTCAGGACTATTATGTGAAATAATAGGGGGACCATCTTTTTGAATGACTAACCCCTTCCTCTGTCCCTCGTACATACAACACCATGTAAGTCCTCGTAACAATACAACACCTGTATGGTCCCTGCGTACATACACACCATGTATGGTTCCTCGTACAATACAAACACCTGTATGGCCTCGTTACTACACCACCTTATGTTCAATACACACCTGTATGGTTCCTCGTAACATACAACACCTGTATGGTCCCTCGTAATACAAACCTTATGGTCCTCGTACATACACACCTGTATGGTCCCTCGATACAACCGCAGCCTGACAAACTCAATGGTCCTCGTACATACAACACCTGCAAGGTCCCTCTACATACAACCTGACATGGTCCCTCGTACATACAAACCGTATGCAGGCCCTCGTACTACAACAACCTGTAGGTCCCCTCGTACAATCAACACCTGTATGGTCCCTCGTACATACGAACCACCTCATCCTCGCTCAAATAGGTCCCTCGTACGCATACAACACCTGTATGGGCCCTCGTACAGTACCAGACACTGTATGCGTCCTCGTACATACAACACTGTAGGTCCCTCTACAGTACAAACACACTGTATGGTCCCTCTACCATACAACACCTGTATGGTCCCTCGTACATACAACACCTGTATGCGTCCCTCGTACATACAACACCTGTATGGTCCCTCGTATCATACAACACCTGTATGGTCCCTCGTACATACAACACCTGATATGGTCCTCGTACATACAAACACCTGTATGGTCCCTCTGTACATACAACCCTGTAATGGTCCGCGTAACATATCAACACCTGTAAGTGTCCCTCGTACATACAACCTAGTATGGTCCTCGTACATACAACACCTGTATGGTCCCTCGTACATACAACACCTGTATGTCCCTCTACATACAACACCTGTAATGGTCTGCGTCATCACACCTATGGTACATACTCTGAGTTCGTACAACACCACCTGTATGCCTGGTCCAAGTGTCGCCTCGTACAACAACACCTGTATGGTCCCTCGTACATACAACACCTGTATGGGTCCCTCTACAGACAACACCTGTAGGTCCTCGGTCATACAACACCTGTATGGTCCCTCGTACATACAACACCTGTATGTCCCTCGGTCATACAACACCTGTATGGTCCTCGTACATACAACACCTGTATGGTCCCTCGTACATTACAACACCTGTATGGTCCCTCGTACATACAAACACCTTTATGGTCCTGCTACATACAACACCTGTATGGTCCCTCGTACATACAACACCTGTATTGTCCCTCGTACATTACAACACCTGTATGGTCCCTCGGATCAACTATTGAATTTCGAAGCACAT
>NW_019943329.1:379141-382766 GCF_002910315.2 Salvelinus sp. IW2-2015
CAGTTATTAATTCAGACCCATAACCATTCAGATGGTGGTAGACTATATCAGTTATTAATTCAGACCCATAACCATTCAGATGGTGGTAGGCTATAGCAGTTATTAATTCAGACCCATAACCATTCCATCTTCATGAAGAGAAGCGAAGCGATAGCCGTCTGCATCTTATTCTAGTCCTATATTATTCAAGCATGTCATTAGAATGATGGAGATAAGGACAACGGAAATGATGTTATGTACCTGTTGAGACCGAGGAAGGAACGAAACAACAATACTACAGAGAGAAAGAGGAGGTAATACGTTGCAAAACAAAACATATCAAAGGTAATGCGGCAGCCTAATATAAATTGGCCCCATTACATTATAAAACATATAAATTGGCCCCATTACATTATAAAACATTGAAATTGGCCCCATTATATTATAAAACATTGAAATTGGCCCCATTATATTATAAAACATTGAAATTGGCCCCATTATATTATAAAACATTGAAATTGGCCACATTATATTATAAAACATTGAAATTGGCCACATTATATTATAAAACATTGAAATTGGCCCCATTATATTATAAAACATTTAAATAGGCCCCATTATATTATAGAACATTGAAAGGAAACCATCGGGTAGAGGGGATCACCCGGAAGTTCAAACATGAATCCCCGTCCACTCTCCCTGTTCTTCTCCTTGTGTTCTTTTTGTGGGTTTGTTAAATGAGAGGGTCCTCGTCTGTACATATTTTTAAATGAGTCAGTTTTCAGCAGACGGTTTCCCTCCTTCCCTCTTGTCTCAAAATGAAGTTGAACATCAAAGCACACTTTGTTCAYCAAACCCTCAGGTGTTTCAGTGTCCAGAGCCTTTGGATTGTTTGATGAGCTGCATGTCGTGTTCAGTTATGGCTGCGTGGTGGGCAGCTTTGTCACTCTCCTCTTTCCTTAACTTTTTTTAATTACGCCGACAAACACATTGTTGCTCGTTGTGAATTCTGTGTCTGTCACGGCCGTTGAAAGATGAGGACCAAGGTGCAGCGTGGTGAGCGTACATTTTCTATATTAAATCAAAATGACGCCAAACAAAACAATAAACACTACAAAACAAACCACTAGTCTACTCTACACACTCTACCCCATCTACTCTACTCTACTCTACTCTACTCTACACTAGTCTATTCTACACTAGTCTACTCTACTCTACTCTACTCTACTCTACTCTACTCTATCTACTCTACCTACTCTACTCTACTCTACTCTACTCACTTACTCACTCTACTCTATTCTACACTAGTCTATCTACACTACTCTACTCTACACTACTCTACTCTATTCTACACTAGTCTACTCTACACTACTCTACTCTACTCTACTCTACTCTACTCTACACTAGTCTATTCTACACTAGTCTACCTACTCTACTCTACTCTTACTGTACTCTACTCTACTCTACTCTACTCTACTCTACTCTACTCTACTCTACACTACTCTACTCTACTCTATTCTACACTAGTACTTACTCTACTCTACTCTACTCTACACTACTCTACACTACTCTATCTACTCTACTCTACTCTACTCTACTAGTCTATTCTACACTACTCTACTCTACTCTACACTCACTACTCTACTATAGTCTACTACCTATCTACTCTACTCTACACTAGTCTATTCTACACTACTCTACTCTACCCTACTCTACTCTAGTCTATTCTACACTAGTAATTCTACACTATCTACTCTACTCTACTCTAGTCTATTCTGCACTAGTATATTCTACACTACTCTACTCTACTCTAGTCTAGTCTATTCTACACTAGTATATTCTACACTACTCTACTCTACTCTCGTCTAGTCTCCACTACTAGTCTACTCTACACTACACTAGTCTATTCTACACTACTATACACTAGTCTATTCTACACTACTCTACTCTACTCTACTCTCGTCTAGTCTCCACTACTAGTCTACTCTACACTACACTAGTCTATTCTACACTACTTATACACTAGTCTATTCTACTCTACTCTACTCTACTCTACTCTACTCTACTCTACTCTCGTCTAGTCTCCACTACTAGTCTACTCTCCACTACTCTACTCTACTCTACATACTCTACTCTACTCTACTCTACTCTACTCTACTCTACTCTACTCTACTCTACTCTACTCTACTCTACTCTCGTGTAGTCTCCACTACTAGTCTACTCTCCACTACTCTACTCTACACCACCCATGATGGCCCCTCCCACACATACAGGCCATGGCACAGTGGAGACAATTCATGAGTTACAGGCAGACACTTTAGTCTCAGTTTGGGGCTTCAAAACCACCTACCAGCCTTTTCCAACTGTCCTGAATATTTTTAACTGTTCTGATATCTTTTCCAACTGTCCTGATATATTTTCCAACTGTCCTGATATTTTTTCCAACTGTCCTGATATATTTACCAACTGTCCTGATATATTTTCCAACTGTCCTGATATATTTTCAACTGTCCATATATCTTCCAACTGTCCTGATATATTTTCCAACTGTTCTGATATATTTCCACTGTCCTGATATATTTCCAACTGTCCTGATATATTTTCCAACTGTCCTAATATATTTTCCAACTGTCCTGATATATTTTCCAACTGTCCTAATATATTTCCAACGTCCTGATATATTTTCCAACTGTCCTGATATATCTTCCAACTGTCCTGATATATCTTCCAACTGTCCTGATATATTTTCCAACTGTCCTGATATTTTTCCAACTGTTCTGATATATTTCCAACTGTCCTGATATATTTCCAACTGTCCTGATATATCTTCCAACTGTCCTGATATATTTCCAACTGTTCTGATATATTTTAAACTGTTCTGATATATTTTAAACTGTCCTAATATATTTTAAACTGTCCTGATATATTTTCCAACTGTTCTGATATATTTTACAACTGTCCTGAATAATCTTCCAACTGTCCATTATCTGGTTTTACTGTCCATTCTAGAATTCCCTTTTAGACAATCAGAAATGGGTATTCAACAATGCTGTGATATAAACTGTATTATAACCGGAATGTTTGGGTACTGAATGCCGATTGGCTAAAACAGCATTCAGCAGTGTGTATGTGAGACCGTATACGTTGGCAATGACATGTAGTCTTTTCACCATGATAAATGGCTACATCAAAACAATAGTCGACAGAAAGTGGGCACTTACCTGCTTCACTGACTGGTGTGCAGAAAAAGAGCTACATTCTGAGTTTGGGAATACAACAAAAACGGAGCTGACGTCATTCTATGGGTCTTTTATGGTTGAATGGCGAAGAATATGGGATTAGCAGCTACGTGGGACTGACATATCAACGACCCCCCCTCTCATTTTGACACAGATACAGAGAAAGACACTGTCAGCCCTGACCTTAGAGATCCTTTTTATGTCTCTATTTTTGGTTTGGTCAGGGCGTGAGTTGGGGTGGGTATTCTATGTTTGTGTTTTGTAGTTCTTTGTGTTGGCCGGGTGTGGTTCTCAATCAGAGGCAGCTGTCTATCGTTGTCTGTGATTGAGAACCATACTTAGGTAGACCTTTTTCCACCTGTTTTTGTGGGAAGTGACTTGTTTAGGGACATGCCTTTAGTTCACGG
>NW_019943330.1:0-1711 GCF_002910315.2 Salvelinus sp. IW2-2015
GAGAGACAGAGGAAGGAGAGGAGCGACAGAGGAAGGAGAGAGAGAACAGAGGAAGTAGAGGAGAGACAGGAAGGGAAGGAGAGGAGAGACAGGAAAGGAAAGGAGGAGTGGAGAGACAGGAAGACGAGGAGAGCCAGAGGAAGGAGAGGAGAGACAGAGGAAGGAGAGGAGAGACAGAGGAAGGAGAGGAGAGACAGAGGAAGGAGAGGAGAGACAGAGGAAGGAGAGGAGAGACAGAGGAATGAGAGACAGGAAGGGAAGGAGAGGAGGGACATAGGAAGGACATAGGAAGGAGAGGAGAGACAGGAAGGGAAGGAGAGGAGAAGTAAAGAGACATTTGGTGAGACTGTACAGACAGATAGAGAAACATTGATGCAAATGGCAGTTTATTTTTTTGACATTTTTGTTTTTAGTTCCTGTAAAACTTTCTATGTTCCCTCTCAGGGTCCCACTGTGGTTGCTAGTTAATCCCTTTGAGCGAGGCTGGCCGTGTCCGTTTGGCTGCCTGCCTGGTCCAGCCCTCTCCTCCTGGTTCTCCCTGGGGTCTCTGGGAKAGAGTTAGGGAGCGTTCTTCTGTAGATCCCACGCTGGCTGTCTGGACCCTTTACAATATGAAGTATTGTTCTGTATAGATACGGCTTTATTACCCAACCCTGACTGTGGGTGACGGGCCTGKAAAGGGAAATGTCTGAGAAAAGCATATTTTTATTTATTTATTGTAGAGGTAATTAAGGGTAGACGGAGAGGAGGGCGAGAGGGAGGGAGGGAAGCAGCAGGGATTAGGAAGGGGATCTGGATTCGTTTTGGAGATGCTACTGTCATGTCTACTGCCATCGTTTGAAATGCTCCAGTTTAGTGTTCTGTCCCAGACGACCGTCAAGAGAGTGAGAGATAATGAGGCATCTCACAACACCTAGTTCTCCACCGTGTTTTACCGTAGTAGTGACCTGACCTGCTGACCCCGTGCTCTCTGTTCCTGTGTTTCTCTAATGAAACTAGTGTCCATACCAGGTTCAGATTAGTATCTGATCAGCCTCAGAATATATATTGTAAAGACCCTGGGTTTATAAGCGTGGAAATCGACTCTGCCACACGAGCGWMATTTTGCGACACAGTCGATAGCGAGCCGGACCTCGGGCTAGAAGGTCGAGGGTTCGAGACCTGCCCCCAGCCTGTTTCATTACATTATATATATACAGTACCAGTCAAAAGTTTGGACACCTACTCATTCCAGGGTTTTTCTTTATTCTTTTACTATTTTCTACATTGTAGATTYATAGATAATACGTCAAAACTATGAAATAACACATATGGAATRATGTAGTATACAAATTGTATATTTGAGATTCTTCAAAGTAACCACCCTTTGCCTCGATGACAGCTTTGCACACTCTTGGCATTCTCTCAACCAGCTTCATGAGGTAGTCACCTGGAATGCATTTAAATTAACAGGTGTGCCTTGTTGAAAGATCATTTGCAGAATTTAGAGAGAGAGAGGAGAGAGAGAAGAAGAGATAGAGAGAGAGGTAGAGAGAGAGACAGAGAGGAGAGGAGAGACAGAGGGGAGAGAGAGAAGAGAGAAGAGGGAGATAAAGGGAGGAGAGAAGCGGGAAGAGAAGGGAGAGAAGGGAGGAGAGAGAGAAGAGGGAGAGACAAGGGGAGAAAAGGGGGAGAGGAGAGACAGAAGAGAGAAAGGGGGAGAGAGGAGAGA
>NW_019943330.1:9218-11600 GCF_002910315.2 Salvelinus sp. IW2-2015
TTTCCTTCTTTTAAGGAGTTTGAGCCAATCAGTTGTGTTGTGACACGGTAGGGGTGGTATACAGAAGATAGCCCTATTTGGTAAAAGAACCAAGTCCATATTATGGCAAGAACAGCTCAAATAAGCAAAGAGAAACGACAGTCCATCATTACTTTAAAACATGAAGGTCTCTCTCTCTCCGGGGGGGGGGGGGTACGGTAACTGAGGATGTGTGATAAAGAAATTGTTTCCAAGTTGAAAGTTGTTAGATATTCGTTCCGTCTTGTTACCTTTAATAGCATCTGTAGTTCACTAAAACAGTTGAATCCTCAAAACAGGGCCATGACTTTAAATATACAAACAAGAAAGCCTTGTCAGATGCTAGAATACGAAACACTTCCAGACTTTTTCCTTTTGCGACAGACTCATTTAGACGTGTTCCAAATGGCACCCTTTTCCCTATTTAGTGCACTGCTTTTGGACCAGGGCCCATATGGTTTTGGTTAAAAGTAGTGCACTATATAGGGAATAAGGTGTCATTTGGGACACAGAGWGTTTATCTGGACGATAACGCCCCTGAAAACGATGTTATTATTTCAATATTACATAATTACCATCATTATCAAGGACTTCTACTAAATTGTAGTGATTAAATGCTTATTTTCTCTATCTGAGGTTAAACGCGGAAAGTCAAAGTACATATCTATGGGTGCGTTCCAAACGACAGCCTATTCTCTACGTAAGGACACTACTTTTTGACTAGACCCCTATGTTAGGTCGTGGTCAAAAGTAGTATCTTAAATAGGGCGTAGTGTTCCATTCGGGATGCTGCCTTCCATTAGTCAAATAATTATCGTACATGGAAAGAGATTATCGTTGTAAASTTCTTCGTGTTTTTTCTTTGTCATGCAGTAAATCATGTCTTGGGGAAAAAAAATTACTTCAATGGTCAAAAATAARGTGCTGTTTAAAAAAGTCCAGAAACATACAATATTGTCCCAAATTTTTTTTTAATAATAAACATGGCAGGCCGGGCGCCTGCAGGCTGAACTCGTTTGTCAGGTGAACGGCGTTTCCTGCGACACACTGGGGAGGATGGCTTCCGGGTTAAGCGGGCGGGAGTTAGTTAAGATGCGCGGTTTGGCGGGTCATGTTTCGGTGGACGCCTGACACGACCTTCGCCTCCCGAGCCCGTTGGGGAGTTGCAGCGATGAGACAAGATTGAAATCGGGGAGATAAAGAGGTTAAAAAAAAAAATGTTATAAAAATATATAACATTTTAAAATGCCTTGAGAGTGTAAGAGAGTACGAGTGTGTTGTTCTGTTGTGTTCTGGGGGATGGGTTCTGTTGTGTTCTAAGGGATGGGTTCTGTTGTGTTCTGAGGGATGGGTTCTGTTGTGTTCTGAGGGATGGGTTCTGTTGTGTTCTGAGGGATGGGTTCTGTTGTGTTGTCCTATTTGTGTGGTGCTGACTGGTCCTAATGGTGTGGTGTGATTCCTGTTGTGCTTCCTATAGGGTGTTGTGACGTCCTAGTTGTGATTAGGTGTATGTTGACTGTCTATGGTTGTGTGTGAGCTGACTGTCCTATTGTGGTGGATGTAAATGGGGTCCTGCCTATGGTGGTGAGTGTGACTCCTATAGCGGTTGTGAACGCCAATAGGTTGTGACTGTCCTATGGTGTGTTGTGACTGTCCTATGGTTGTTGTGACTGTCCTATTGCGTGTGATGTGACTGTCCCTATGGGTGTTGTGCTATTTGATGTCCTATGGTGTGTTGTGGACTGTCATGCTTGTACTGCCTATGGTGTGTTGTGACTGTATGGGTGTCTCCTATCGGGTGCGAAGGCCTTGCTGTCTTTCAGAGAGAGCTGTTCTGTTCTAATTTGGCAGAGTAAACAGAACCACAACAAACCCATCCTTCAGAACACAACAGAACCCATCCCTCGAACACAACAGAACCCATCCCTCAGAAACACAACAGAATCCAATCCTTCAGAACAACCAACAGAACGCCATCCCTAGAACACAACAGAAACCCATCCCATTCAAAACACACAGAACCCATCCCCCAGAACACAACAGAACCCCATTCCCTCAGAACACAACAACCCATCCCCAGAACACAAAAAAACCACCCAACACACAAACGACCCAAAAAAAAAAAAAAACCAACAAACATCTCAAAACACACAGAACCCATCCTCAACCACAGAACCACTCACCCACAACAAACCCATCCCTCAGAAACACAAAGACCCATCCTCAAAACACAGAACCCATCCCTCAACCAAGCATCAAGAACACAACCAGAACCCATCCCCTCAGAAACACAACAAGAACCCATCCACTCAGACACAAACAGAACCCATCCCTCAGAACATCAACAGAACCCATATCCCTCAA
>NW_019943330.1:15308-21763 GCF_002910315.2 Salvelinus sp. IW2-2015
TAACTTCCTCTCTCTGTGTCTCTCCATCCTGTGGTGAGGTTAACTTCCTCTCTCTCTGTCTCTCCATCCTGTGGTGAGGTTAACTTCCTCTCTCTGTCTCTCCATCCTGTGGTGAGGTTAACTTCCTCTCTCTGTGTCTCTCCGTACTGTGGTGAGGTTAACTTCCTCTCTCTGTGTCTCTAAATCCTGTGGTGAGGTTAACTTCCTCTCTCTCTGTTTCTCCATCCTGTGGTGAGGTTAACTTCCTCTCTCTGTGTCTCTCCAACCTGTGGTGAGGTTAACTTCCTCTCTCTGTGTCTCTCCATCCTGTGGTGAGGTTAACGCTACAGTTGTTTTATCCCAGCAACAGCAGCTACCCAGCTCTGATAGCCTGTAGCCCCATGTCCTGCTAGCCTGTAGCCCCCTGTCCTGCTAGCCTGTAGCCCCCTGTCCTGCTAGCCTGTAGCCCCCTGTCCTGCTAGCCTGTAGCCCCCTGTCCTGCTGCCCTCAGCACTATCCTAATGCAGCTCCACTCTGTCAACACAACATTTCTGATCCATACTATTCACTTCCGCCATATTGACTACTGGATTCAAACGGAAGTCCTCCCTTCACCGATAAGAGCAGAACGAACCCAACCACACCCCGCGGTGAAACTAATTCATCCTGTTTGCCATGGTAACTGCTCTGATGCGGCTGCTGTGGCAGCATTGTGCTGCGTTGCTCTTTGTAGAGGCAGGGTGTTTAGTGGTTGGAGGTTGAAGCCAGCCTGCCTTCAGGCTGTACATGATGGATCACACCTCCGCAGATCACACTTCCATCTCTCTCCATCTGGTCTCTCTCTACTCTCTCTCTCCCTCATCTCTCTCCTCTCTCGCGCCTCTCATCTCGCTCTCTTCCTCTCTCTATCTCTCGCTCCCTCATCTCTCTCTCCATCTCTTTCTCGCTCTCTCTCTCTTTCTTGGTCCATCTCTCTCTCTCTCCCTCCCTCATTTCTCGCTCTCCTCCCTCATCTCTCTCTCCATCTGTATCTCTCTCTCACCTCTCTCCATCTGCTCTCCCTCCCTTATCTCTCTCTCTCTCCATCTGATATCTCTCTCCCATCTCTCTCCCTCCCTCGCCCTCTCCATCTCTCTCTCCTCCCTCATCTCTCTCTCCCTCTCTCCGTCCATCTGTATCTCTCTCTCCCATCTCTCTCCCTCCCTCGCCTCTCTCCATCTCTCTCTCTCTCCCTCCCTCATCTCTCTCTCCCTCCCCATCTCTCTCTGATCCATCTGTATCTCTCTTCCATCTCTCTCCCTCCCTCATCTCTCTACATCACTATATGAATCAGTTCCCAGCTCTTTTAAATGGAAGCTCAGTTCAGTTTCATCATCTCCCTTTGATTCTGGAAGATAGAGACTAGAGATGAGATCACAGCCTCTTATTCTGCTTTTTTTTCACCACCTCATCATGCACGCACGCACGCACGCACGCACGCCACGCACGCAACGCACGCACGCACGCACGCACCCACGCACGCACACACACACACACACAACACACACACACACCACCACACACACACACCACACACACACACACACACACACACACACACATATACCTTCCAACATATACCTTTAAATATACTTCTCTCTCTCTCCTCATGTCCAGAGCATTAACAAATCTCTGTTTCTTGTGTGTCATTGTCTCTCTGTCTCTCTGTGTGGAGTGTCCTTCTCTGTCTCTCTGCTGTGTGATTCTCTGCTCTCTGTATGCTGAGTGCTCTCTGTCTCTCTGTGTGTGAGTGTCCTACTCGTCTCTCTGTGTTGAGTCTCTCTGCCTCTGTTCCTGGTGTGTCTCTCTGTCTCTCTGTTGTGAGTGTCTCTCTGCTCGTCTCTTGTGTGTGAGTGCATCTCTGTCTCTCTGTCCTCTGGTGTTGTCATCTCTGTTCCTTCTTCTGTGATGTGATGGCATTCTCTGTCTCTCTGTCTCTTCTGGGTTGTCTCTCTGTCTCTCTGTGTGTTTAGTGATTCATACTGCTGCTCTACTGGCTCTCTGTGTGTGAGTGCATCTCTGTCCTCTCGTCTCTCTGTGTGTGGGAGTGCCTCTGCTGTCCTTCTGATCTCTTGTTCTCTGTGTGCTTGTGTTGTGAGGCATGCATAGCTGGATGTTTGTGTTACAGTGTTTAATGTGTGATTATGATAGATCAGCGCTCATTGGGCTCTGTGGTCCATTTAATCATAGCAGGGTCGTGGCTTGGCTGCTGACTGGCTGATAAATAAGAATGTTTAATGTCCTCAACCACAAGACACACACACACACACACAGCGCAGCCCCCAGCCCAGCCTTCACTCAAGCTCAGAACACCATCAGCCCTGTCAAAGCGCCAGCTCCAAGCCTTATATGATTAGTTCAGTCTCATTTGCCGTGAACCCCAGATATGCGGCTTATATGCGACATGAAGAGAACGCTTCAAATCCGCTGTTTACAAATCTGAGGGTTATCCTCCTCCAAAGGTCCAGCAACCCAATCTGCTGTCTAAAACAAAACAGAGAGAGAGAGAGAGAGAGAGAGAACTGTCTTGAACCCGTGAGATCCTCTGCTGAGCTCATCTCTTCTCATCCAGTCAGACAGACAGAGGATTTAAGAGTTAGACAGTTGAACAGCTTCAGAGAGATCCAGTCATACCAAAAGGCTCTAAAGTGTGACCCCGATGCCTCTCTGCTTGGCCCTCATCATTAAGTAGATATATTGGGACCCGTTCTGACTCGAACAACACGACTTACTTTGTAAGTTCAGAGAGGGGGGTTAGCATGAGCTCAGTAACCAGGTAGACACAAATCTGTCTAAACATCACCCTGGTTCCTGCTTGTACCAGCAGCCTCTACTAGTCCAAATAGTTCAACACATAAGCCTGCTGTACTGCCCTCATCAGGGCCATCCTGCCCGACTTAGGCAAGACCAAAAAAATGCTGCCCGTCCCCGCCACAAAACTAGAATATCCCCGTTGAAAAGTAGTCTAAAAAAAGTAGTTTTTTTTCCTGACGTTGAAGTTAGGTTGAATTTAGGTTCTGAATCAAAGGTGAAAAGACGTAATGTATAGACGTCTATGATTGGCTGGTCCAGACCAGACCAAAGCTGAACCAAACATAGAGGTCTATGATAAACTATATATACTAAAGTATATGGACACCCCTTCAAATTAGTGGATTCAGCTATTTCAGTCACACCCGTTGCTGACAGGTGTTTAAAATTGAGCACACCGCCATGCGATCTCCATAGACAAACGTCAGGCTGTAGAATGGCCTTACTGAAGAGCTCAGTGACTTTCAACGTGGCACCGTCATAGGATGCCACCTWTCCAACAAGTCAGTTCGTCAAATTTCTGCCCTGCTTGGTCAACTGTTAGTACTGTGTTTGTGAAGCGTCTAGGAGCAACAACGGCTCAGCTGTAAAGTGGTAGGCCACACAAGCTCGGTTGCAACACCAAGTTCCAAACTGCCTATGGAAGCACAATAACGTGTTCTCTGGAGTGATGAATCACGCTTCACCATCTAGCAGTCCGAACAGACAATTCTGGGTTTGGCGGATGCCAGGAGAACGCTACCTGCCCCAATGCATAGTGCCAACTGTAAAGTTTGGTGGAGGAGGAATAATGTCCTAGGGCTGTCATGGTTCGGACTAGGCCCCTTAGTTCCAGTGAAGGGAAATCTTAACACTACAGCAATGTTTTAAATTATTATTATTAAACCTTTATTTAACCAGGAAGGGCTCATTGAGATTTTAAATCTCTTTTTCAAGAGCGTCCTGTAATAAAGTTCCAGAGAACGAAGAGAGTACCACACATTTCTGAACAATAAAAATGCCCAAATAAAAAGGTAGTAAACCCAAAATGCTTAGTAAATAAAAGTATACCAGTGACTGAGCCTACGAGTGACTAGAGCAGGCCAGCCAACCCTGGTATACAAAGTGCAGTGGTGCGTAAGGGTTTTGCAGTTTAAAATCAATCTCAAAGTGCCATGGTAAAGGTGTAAATTGATCTCAAACACTGAGAGGAAGCTTTCATATATAAAATATCCCCATAGTCTAGTAAAGGCATAAATGTAGCTGATACTAGCCTCCTTCTGGCTTCAAAAGAAAAACAGGCCTTATTCTAAAATAAATCCCAATTTCAGCCTAAATTTTTTTGTAAGTTGTTGAATATGCCATTTAAAAGAGAGGCCGTCATCAATTAGAATCTCAAGATATTTATATGAGGTTACAACTCAATCTCCTTGCCTTGACAGGTAGTAATAGGTGAAAGGTTCAGAGGTCTATTTCTTGCTTTAGAAAAACCATTAGTTTAGTTTTGTCAGTATTGAGGATGAGCTTCAATTGACAGAAGGTATGTTGAACAGTATAAAAAGCAGTTTGCAAGTTCTGGAAAGCTTTTGTAAGAGACGAGGCACAACAGTAAATAACAGTATCATCAGCATAAAAATGAAGTTGTGCATTTTGGACATTTTTGTTCTAAATGATTCATATAAATAGTGAATAAGAGAGGACCAAGTACAGAGCCTTGGGGCACACCATTACAGACAGACAATTTAACAGACATGAGCCAAACACATTGAGTGCACTGAGTTCTATCAGACAGATAGTTAGCAAACCATGCAACTGCATGCTCCGAAAGACCTACACTCGACAATCTCTGCCTCAGTATAGCATGATCAACTGTATCAAAAGCCTTAAGAGAGATCAATAAAAAGTGAGACACAGTGCTGTTTTTTGTCAAGGGCTTCAGTGATATCATTTAAAACCTTCATGGCTGCTGTAATTGTGCTATGCTTCTTCCTGAAGCCCGTGGTACATTGATAAAAATAGAGTTAGTAAATAAAACTCTAGACAATGACATTCTAGATGATTCTGTGCTTCCAACTTTGTGGCAACATGTTGGGGAAGGCCCTTTCCTGTTTTAGAATGACAAAGCAAGGTCCATACAGAGATGGTTTGTTGAGATCGGTGTGGAAGAACTTAACTGGCTTGCACAGAGCCCTGACCTCAACCCCATTGAATACCTTTGGGATGAATTGGAACGCCAACTGGGAGCCAGGCCTAACGCCCCAACATCATTGCCCCTCACTAATGCTCTTGTGGAAGCAAGTCCCCGCAGCAATGTTCAACATCTAGTGGAAAGCCTTCAAAGAAGAGTGGAGGCTGTTATAGCAGCAAAAGGGGCAAACCTCCATATTAATGACCAAGATTTCGGAAGAGATGTTCAGCGAGCAGGTGTCCACAACTTTTGGTCATGTAGTGTAGGTTTAGATTTGGTCCGCTCAAAACAAGTGACGTCGGTGTTGATCCGTGTTTACTGAGGTGTAGCTTCCATTGTTGCCAAAAAAATTATTTTAATATAAAATGTGGTACATCTACCGTTTGTAAAACACCCCCCAAAAAAAAGATGTCAGGACAGGACCCCAAAAAATAAGTCCTTAAGAGGTTGACTTGTGCTTCCTGGGGTGTAGCCTCACCATGTCAGCCAGCAATGGGATGTTATGAATGTCCACGTGTGGTAGACCCCCGTTTGTAAAACGACCCACCGTTTGTAAAACAGACCCACAGTTTGTAAAACAGACCCACCGTTTGTAAAAACAGACCCACAGTTTGTAAAACAGACCACCGTTTGTAAAACGACCCACCGTTTGTAAAACAGACCACCGTTTGTAAAACAGGCCGTTAAAATTGGCTTTATTAGTCCTGATTCCTGTGACTAATCAATCGATTTGGCTATTTAAGCTTCTGAATATCAGCTACCCAACTTCATCAGGAGATTTCCTGAGCCGATTTGAAATGTTTTTACACAGGAGGAAATGCAGAAGTCAGAAGTCTTTTTCGGCTATGATCGACCAAAGATTTGCAGATAAAAACTTGAAATCACTGATCAGAACAACGGGGTGAAGCTCTTGGACAACAGTTCTGATTGTCCTTTCCATATTGTCCATTTTACTTTACTGTCCTGTTTTTTGGTTAGGCTATTTTGATTGGTTGTCGTTTAGGTTAGGCTATTTGATTGGTTGTTGTTTAGGTTAGGCTATTTGATTGGTTGTCGTTTAGGTTAGGCTATTTGATTGGTTGTCGTTTAGGTTAGGCTATTTTGATTGGTTGTCGTTAGGTTATTTGATTGGTTGTCGTCTAGGTTAAGCTATTTGATTGGTTGTCGTCTAGGTTAGGCTATTTGACAGAGATACCTGCTTGATGTAACAAGCGTCCGTCATTGTAATCCATTTTATCTCCAGCCTGTGGGCTTCAGGAAACGCCTCATACTCTTTCTACAATATCCTATATCTGATTTATGTTAGATGATTTTCTTGGCGGGACGTTGGTGGAGCGCCGCAGTGAATGGAGAAGCAACCTATTTAGCGTCCCTGTTATTTGACAAGGTGGCACTGCTTATCACAGGGCGGCATCAACGCTAAAACCCATATGCCTCTGGCTGAGAGAAATTGTCATTA
>NW_019943330.1:21788-64462 GCF_002910315.2 Salvelinus sp. IW2-2015
TCCTGGGCAATATAGGCAGCACCAAGTCATTACAAAATTACAGACAGACAACATAAAAAACTACAAGTAATCTAGTAGAAACCATAGAATTCACAAGAGTATAACAATATCAAAAACAGCAATTAAAAACATTGACAGGTCAGGGAATCAGCTCAAATCTTCATCAGTGATTTTAAAACACCAATCGGGACAAGTTCTTCCAATGAAAAGTATTTTGTAAGGCGTTCCAAGCCGATGGCGCAGAGTACATAAAAGCCCTTTTTACCAAATTTAGTTCGACATTTGGAACAGTTAGCAGGATAAAGTCCAGGAACGAAGAGAGTAACCAATAACCCAAAAGGTAGCCAAAACATGGTAAGCCTATGAGTGACTAGAGCAGGCCAGCCAACCCTGGTATACAAAGTGCAGTGGTGCGTAAGGGTTTTGCAGTTTAAAATAATCTCAAAGTGGCCATGGTAAAGGGTGTAATTGATCTCAAAACATGAGAGGAAGCTTCATATATAAAATATCCCCATAGTCTAGTAAAGGCATAAATGTAGCTGATACTAGCCTTCCTTCTGGCTTCAAAAGAAAAACAGGCCTTATCCTAAAATAAAATCCCAATTTCAGCCTAAATTTTTTTGTAAGTTGTTGAATATGCCATTTAAAAGAGAGGCCGTCATCAATTAGAATTCCAAGATATTTATATTGAGGTTACAACCTCAATCTCCTTGCCCTGACAGGTAGTAATAGGTGAAAGGTTCAGAGGTCTATTTCTTGCTTTAGAAAACACCATTAGTTTAGTTTTGTCAGTATTGAGGATGAGCTTCAATTGACAGAAGGTATGTTGAACAGTATAAAAAGCAGTTTGCAAGTTCTGGAAAGCTTTTGTAAGAGACGAGGCACAACAGTAAATAACAGTATCATCAGCATAAAAATGAAGTTGTGCATTTTGGACATTTTTGTCTAAATGATTCATATAAATAGTGAATAAGAGAGGCCAAGTACAGAGCCTTGGGGCACACCATTACAGACAGACAATTTAACAGACATGAGCCAAAACACATTGAGTGCACTGAGTTCTATCAGACAGATAGTTAGCAAACCATGCAACTGCATGCTCCGAAGACCTACACTCGACAATCTCTGCCTCAGTATAGCATGATCAACTGTATCAAAAGCCTTGAGAGATCAATAAAAAGTGAGACACAGTGCTGTTTTTTGTCAAGGGCTTCAGTGATATCATTTAAAACCTTCATGGCTGCTGTAATGTTGCTATGCTTCTTCCTGAAGCCGATTGGTACATTGATAAAAATAGAGTTAGTAAATAAAAACTCTAACAATGACATTCTAGATGATTCTGTGCTTCCAACTTTGTGGCAACATGTTGGGGAAGGCCCTTTCCTGTTTTAGAATGAAAGACAAAGCAGGTCCATACAGAGATGGTTTGTTGAGATCGGTGTGGAAGAACTTAACTGGCTTGCACAGAGCCCTGACCTCAACCCCATTGAATACCTTTGGGATGAATTGGAACGCCAACTGGGAGCCAGGCCTAATCGCCCCAACATCATTGCCGACCTCACTAATGCTCTTGTGGAAGCAAGTCCCCGCAGCAATGTTCCAACATCTAGTGGAAAGCCTCAAAAGAGTGGAGGCTGTTATAGCAAAAAAGGGAACCAACTCCATATTAATGCCCTGATTTCGGAAGAGAATTTCAGCGAGCAGGTGTCACCAAACTTTTGGTCATGTAGTGTAGTTTAGATTTGGTCCGCTCAAAACAAGTGACGTCGGTGTGATCCGTGTTTACTGAGGTGTAGCTTACATTGTTGCCAAAAAAATTATTTTAATAATAAATGTGGTACATCTACCGTGAAAACACCCCCCCCAAAAAAAGTGTCAGGACAGGACCCCAAAAAAAAGCCTAAGAGTTGACTTGGCTCTGGGGTGTAGCCTCACCATGGTCAGCCAGCAAGGGAGGGAGTGAAGCATCCGGGACCGGGAGACCCACCGTTTGTAAAACAGACCAACCGTTTGTAAAACAGACCCACAGTGTGGAAAAAGACCCACAGTGTTGAAAACAGACCCACCGTTTGTAAAAACCAGACCCACCGTTCTGTAAAACAGACCCACCGTGGTTGTAAAACAGACCCACAGGTGGGAAAACAGGACCACCCCGCAGGGGGGAAAACAGCCCACGGGAAAACAGGACCCACAGGGGAAACAGACCCAACCGGGGGAAACAGACCCACCGGGGGAAACAGACCCACGGGTGGAAAACATACCCACCGTGGGGAAGAAAAGGGGCGGGTGCGGCAGGGGCGCAGGAGGCGAGGGCAACTGCATCGCAGGTGCTGAGCGGCGCCACCAGAGGCGCGGGGGGCGCGCCCAGGCGGGGGGCGCGCCCAGGCGCGGGCGCAGCCGGCCGCAACGAGAGCCGGGGGGCCGACGCCACAAGTGCAGAGCGGCGGCGGGGGCAGGGAGGGTGGGCGGGAGGGAGGGGGGCCGGGAAGGGATAGCCGGTGGCGCAGGACCGCGGAAAAAAGATAAAAAAAAAATAAGATAGAAGAAGAATGAAGAAAAGGGAGGCACGCTACTGGAAGGCGCGCGGGAGAAGAGCGGCGGTAAAGGACTAAAAGGGAAAAAGGGAAAGGGAAACAGGCACCGGGTTGGTAAACAGGCCCAAACACCGGGGAAAACAGGACCCACCGGGGGAAACAGGACCCACCGGTTGTAAAAACAGACCCACCGGGGGAAAACAGGACAGCCAGCCGGGGGTAAAAACAGGCCGGAAAAAGGGGCTGTATGAGGCCGGAGGCCGGGGACGAAGCAAGCGAGTGGGCGAGGAAGCTGCGGAAGAGCAAGCGACCCAACGGCAGCAGGAGAGGGCGGGAAGCCGAGTGTGCTGAAAGGGTGGGTGACAAGGAGTAAAGGCAGAAGGCGGCGGCGCGAGGAGCAGCCAAAGAGGGGCAGAGAAAAAACGGGAAAGCACTGAGCAAGACAACGGGGAGGAATCGCGTGGACAACAGGGCGGAAGGCCCGATCCAGATGTGTCCAGTGGTGACGGCGGACCCTGGGTGAGGAGAGGCGTTGCGTGTGGGAACAGGACGCACGGGGGTAGGGGGGTGTCGGGGAGGGGAGGCTGAGGGAGGGGGGGCGGCTGAGGGAGGAGGGGAGGGGTGGGCGCGATGTGAGGCGAGTGGATGGGGGGCGGCGAGATGGAGGCGAAGGGGAACAAGAGATACCGCAGGCGGGAGGGAACACGCGGCCCGGCAGGGGAAAGCCATTGTGAGTCGGGTGGGCGGCAGGAAACGCCGCAGAGCGCGGGCGACAAGAGCCTAGAGTGGAGGGAGGGGAGAGGAGGCTCGGGAGCGGGACGGGGGGGGAGCTCCGCAGGAAGCGAGAGAGCAAACCGATGGAGCGGCCCGGTGAGTGGGACAAGGGGGCACGGGGAGCACAGGGCGGCAGCAACGCGCACGGAAAAGCCCATAGGGAGAGAAAGGGGTCAGGGGGGAGGCGGAAAGAGGGGAGGGAGGGGGGGAGGGCGGCGGGGCAGGGGAGCGCAGAAGAGGCCGCCCGCGGCAAAGCGGCACCGAAGCAGGCGCGAGGCAGCGGTGCCGGCCGGACCGCACCAGGCGGAAGAGCTGTGCAAGACGGGCTGCGGATGGGGGCGACTAGGCAGGAGAGGGGAAACGCCGCGGGGGGATGGGGCGGGGGCGAGAGACAGACAGGCAGAAGCGAGAAAGCAGAGGAGGGGGGGAGGGAGGGAGGGAGGGGAGGGAGGGAGGGAGGGAGGGAGGTAGGGACGGGAGGAGAGGGATGGGGAGTAGGAGAGAGAAGATGCAGAAGAGGAGTGAGAGAGAGAGAGACGAGAGATGAGAGAGGGAGCGGAGAGATGGAGAGAGAGAGAGAGAGAGAGAGAGAGCGAGAGAGAGAGAAGAGAGAGAGGAGAAGAGATAGAGAGAAGAGAGAGGGAGGTGAGGGAGGGAGGGAGGTGAGGAGGGGAGGGAGGAGGGAGGGAGGGAGGTTAGGGAGGAGGGAGGGACGGGACGGGTTCCCGACGGGGAGGGAGGAGGCGAGGGAGGAGTGGAGGCGAGGCGAGGCCGTCGAGGAGGGGTTAATCTGTCAATAATCTAAGTAATCATAAATGGTTCTCAGGCTTTCCAACGCCGAAGCTAAGTATACATAACTGATGCTTCTATTGCAGTACTGTATCATAATATTCAGAGACGATCGCCTTACGCGAGAGTAGCTGTTCTGCAAGCAGCACATCGTGTGACAGCCACTCCCATGTGAGACGTTGTCTGTGCTCAACTTGGTGGGCAAACTAAACAAGCACGGGTCGCCAGCATCTCCTAGAAAGACGCTCTTCTGCATATTGATAAGAGACGTGAGTCAACTCTCAAAATAGGGCTTAACTTTTTAAAAAATTGGGTTAGGTCCTCACTTCAAAGCAGTTTTAGTCAGACGAATCACTGATTATCTGATGTGATTTGGACTGATGAACATGGCTTAAGCCTATGAATTTATGTGTTAAATGAGGCCTCACTCCTGTTACACTAGGACCCTATCCCGTGCACACGCAAGGCGAGTGTTGTAACATTTACGATAGCAAATTTTCGACGTTTTCGTCTTTAGCTTCTAGCATGAAATCTATGCAGTCTTGCAACACTTTTTATACTATGGTTTACAGGCCTCCTGGGCCATATACCAGCAGTCGTCACTCAGTTCTGATTCCTATCGGCTGTAGTCATACAGTAATATTCAAATTTTTGTATTATTCACATGGAAAATCCACAGACCCACTCCAGAAGTTTCGAGCCAGTGCATCGATCAAGTGGTTGTCAAAATGTCTCTGACCTACTCACTGTCACAGATCCATACTCGGACCTAGTTTTGTCCCATGGAATAAATGTTTGTGATCTTAATGTTTTTCCTCATAATCCTGGACTATCACCACATTTTTATTACGTTGCAATCGCAGATTATCTGCTCAGACCAATCAGGAGCATCAAAGTTGGCTATAAAATTCTCAGACAACCCAAGATTGCTTGATGCCTTCCGACGTCCCTCTGCCTACCCAAGGGAGGTCAGAGACTCAAAAATAGTTATCATCTAATGGGAATCAAATTTAACCTTGCGCAATACCTAGATGCAGTTGCACCTTAAAAAACAAACATTTGTCATAAGACTATCTCCCTGGTATAAGAAAATACCGAGCTCTGAAGCAGCTTCGAAATGAACAAATGCGCCAACAAACTGGAGTCTTCTGACTAGCTTGAGAAACATCTGCTGCGTACGAAGCCTCACTACTGCCATCATCCTATTTTTCAAGTAATTGAGGATATAAGAACATCCAAATTTATTTTGATACTGGCAAGACTAAAAGAGCATTCCCCAAAGAGGATGGCTTTATTTCAGCAGATAAATTATGAACTTCTTTTGAGGAAAGATATAGATCATTAGAAGCAATACGGATCCTCTTTAATTAGTATTCCTCCGCTCAGCTGTCCTGAGTTTGCCAACTTGCCGACCGATCAAGGAACTAAGCTGTTAGTTACTATAATCTCTTCACAATGATGAAAATAATCATGCCTCTAACCTCAAGCTGATACTGGACCCTATTCCAACTAACTCTGAAGAGCTGCTTCCTGTGCATGCCTCCTATGTTGAATATAAACGCTCTCTTATCACCGGATGTGTACCAAACTCACTAAAGTGCATAAAGCCTCTTGAAAAGCCAAACCTTACCCAGAAAAAAAAAACATCGACTATATCGATCTTCATTCCTCTCACATTTAGAAAAAGCTGTTGCGCGAACTCACGTTCTGAGAAAACATGTTCG
Organism: Salvelinus sp. IW2-2015; assembly: GCF_002910315.2. NCBI lineage: Eukaryota > Metazoa > Chordata > Actinopteri > Salmoniformes > Salmonidae > Salvelinus > Salvelinus sp. IW2-2015. Next base: position 27,610 of record NW_019943330.1, read on the forward strand.
AAATGCTTCAGCTGTTTCAGACCCATCATAGCACTGATGACTGCACTTGTGAAGGTGTAACATGACTTTTATGTCAGACCGAGGCTCTGATCTTCTCGTGCTCCTTTAGACTTAGTTGTGTTTGAACCATCGATCAGCCACATTCCTTTGGAGGTTGTTAACCCAAATGTCACAGGATGGCCTGGTTTAGATCTTATCCCGTCGGAAGTATCAGTTTGTTCGGGAAATGGTTTGGCCTCTGACAAATCATTACATTTCGGTGTTCTCCAAGGTTCCATTTTAGGCATATTGTGTTCATTTACATTTTCTCTTGGGATGTCATTCGAAACATAAGGTTAACTTTCACTGCTTGCAGATGACACCAGCTGTAACATTTCAATGAAACATGGTGAGCCCAAAATTGGCCTTGCTAGAAGCCTTTCAGACAGAAGTGGATGGCTGCAATTTTACTTTAAATCGTCATACGAGATGCTTGTTTCTAGGTCCAAACAAAAGATGTCTGTGATTGACTTAATCTTGAGTTCAGTCGTTCATATAAATGTGAAGCCTCGTTCTTGACCTGATCTCTCTTGGACAATTCCAAGACTGTTTCAAGACAGTTTTTTTCAATCTGTACATTGCATAAAATCAGAAACTTCTGTCCAAAATGATCAGAAAAATTATCATGCTTTCTAGTTAGACATACTGCAATGCTCATTCGCTACCGGATAAGCACTAAATAAATTGTGTGCAATACGCTGCTAGAATCCTGACTAGAACCCAAAAAATTGATTCATTTACTCAGTGCTACCTCTCCCTTACACTGCTCCTGTTAAGCAAAGGGCTGATTTCAAGGTTTTACGCCACCTACAGCATTACTATGGTTGCTTACCCTACCTATCTTTCGATTTGGTCTGCCATCGCGGCTCCTAATTGTCCCTAGAATTTCTAAGCAACTGGAGGCAGGCTTCTCTATAGAGTACTTTTATGATAGTCTGCTTACATGTGGAGACAAAGACTCGGTCTCAACCTTTAATCTTTATAGACTCATCTCTTCAGTAGGTCATGATGAGTGTAGTCTGCCGGTGTGAGGTGAACGGAAAGGCTTGGGCAACGAACCGTTCCTTGCTGTCTCTGCTGTCCGGTTCCCTCTCTCCACTGGGATTCTCTTCCTCTAACCCTCTATTACAGGGGGTGATCACTGGTTTATGTGCTCTTCCATGCCGCCTAGAGGGGTGCGTCACTGTGGGTTGCACTGACGTGATCTTCCTGTTGGGTTGGCGCCACCTTGGGTTTGTTGCCTGGGAGATCTTTGTGGGCTATACTCGGCCTTGTCTCAGGTGGTAGTTGTGGTTGAATATTCCCTCTAGTGGTGTGGGGGTGTGCTTTGCAAGGGTTGGTTTAACCCCCTGCTTGCCCTTGTCGGGGTATCATCGAGGGCCACAGTGTCTCGACTCCTGTCTCAGCCTATTTTATGCTGCAATAGTTTTGTTCGGGCTGGTCAGTCGGTTATTCTGGAGTAATTTCTGTCTATCCGGTGCCCTGTTTTAATTAAGATCTTCTCTCTATTCTCAATTTCTCTCTTTATTTCTTTCTCTCTCTGCGGAGGACCTGAGGCCCTAGAACCGTGCCTCAGGGACTACCTGGCATTGATGATCCTTGCTGTCCCCGTCCACCTGGCCGTGGCTGCTCAGTTTCAAGTTCGCCTGTGGGTATGGAACCCTGAACCTTTCCCCCGACGTGCTACTGTCAGACTGCTGTTTCCTCTCGAGAGACGCAGGAGCGTAGAATTCTTCAATGATGCTATGTAAGCAACTGACATTTATCCTGAGGTGTGACTTGTGCACCCTCGACAACTACTGTGAGTTGTTATTATTTTACACCATGCTGGTCATTTATGACTTTGAATCTGGCCATGTTCTTTATAATCTCCACCCGGCACAGCCAGAAGAGGACTGCCACCCCTCTAGATGGTTTCCTCTCTAGGTTTCTTTGTTAGGTTTGCATTTTAGGGAGTTTTCCGGCCACCTACTTCCTAACCTGCATTGCTGCTGTTTGGGGTTTTAACTGGGTTTCTGTACAGCCTTAGAGATTTCAGTTGATGTAAGAGGGCTATATAAATACATTGATTTGATTGATTTGATCCTGTATCTTGTAGTGACGGGTGTATTTCACCTTCCAAAAGTAATTAATAATTTCACCATGTCAAAGAGAGTTCAATGTCTTTTTGTTATTCTTCTTTTTCCACCAATCTACCAATAGGTGCATTTTCTTTGCGAGGCATTAGAAAACTTCCATTCTTTGGGTGAATCTGGTTGGAATTCATTAGCTTGGACTGAGGGCCAGTAATACATAATACTAATTGTAGTATTTTTTTAACCTTTATTATGGCAGCCAGTTAAAAACAAATTCTATTTACAAGACGCCTACCGCGGGAACAGTGGGTTACTGCCTGTTCAGGGGTAGAATGACGATCTCACCTTGTCATTCTGGATTTTATCCAGCATACCTTGCGGTTACTGGCCCAACGCCTAACGCTAGGCTACCTGCCCCCTACATGTTTGGGTCAGAGATGATGGTAGTCATTCAAACAATCAGGGGTAAAACACTTGTTATTGCACACAGGTGAGTCCATGCAACTTATCTATGTGACTTGTTATGCAAATCGTTATCCTTCAGATTTTCGTTTGTAATTCATTGTATAAAAAAAATGAGAAAAACATAATTCCACTTTGACATGATGGGTTATTGTGTGGAGGCCGAGAACATAATCTTAATTTAATCCATTTTTAATCAGGCTGTTACAATTTTTGGGGAAAAAATCAAGGGTTTGATACTTCGAATTATAAAAAAATGTATTTAAAAGTATTTAACCACTGTCAGTTAAGAAAACATTCTTTACAATGACGCCTAGTAAAGCAAAAGGCCTCCTGCGGGAGATGGGTGGATAAAAAAAAAAATAATAGGACAAAACACAATCACGACAACGAACAGACACCACAACACTACATAAGGAGACCTTAGACAACACATAGCATGGCAGCATTGCTGAAACGATGATATATTCCTATCAAAACTGTCCTGGTGCCAAATACTTGGATTAAACACATCATATTGGATTAGTTTGGGTATTTCCTTCACTAACTGGACAGCTGCCCCTTTTAATTTACTACCATATCCAGAATGTTTTACCTGTTTCCGCCAGCATCCTCACAAGCCTTTGCTGTTGTTCGGATTGATTTTTGCACTTTTCGCCCGAATTCATTATCTCTGGACAAGGCATCTCCTTCCTGAGCGGTATGACGGCTTGCTGTCCCATGATGTAACTTTCTGAAGATGCACGAAGGGCAATGCGCTGTCCTGTTCTGTATTGCTGTGTGCGTTTGCGCGTATGTCTACCACTTTGTGTAGAAGTTAGCTTGCTATGATAACTTGCCTTTGTAGTTGAAAGCTTTCCCAAAAAACTTCTCATTAAATGTTGACTACAAGTGCATGCCTAACCTGACAAAAGATATGTGATTATGGCATACATCCACTGGGCATCTTGTTGTTGCAAACTCTGTGGTCGACAGAGATACACTGTAACTAAAAAACAGATATATATGCTATAGGTGGATGGTGTGCACATTGAAGAAGTAATAAACTCAGAATACAAATGTCGTTCAAAAGTGGTTCCTGATTTTGGTTTAGCATTGTTGTGACGTAGAAACATCAATTTTTAGTTGTTCAACCAACAAAAATTTACTGTTGATTTGAGAGAAAAAACTGGAAAAAAAACCTGGAGAAACCTGAATTTTCTTTTACAGAAAAAAAAAGATTTGGCACAAACAAAAAGAATTTCAAATACATTTTTATTTGTCATATGCTGTAAACAACAGGCTATAGACTAAACAGTGAATAAATGTTTACTTATGAGCCCTTCAAACAATGCGAGAGAAAGAAGAGAGAAATAAGGAAGTAGTAGCACTTAATAAAAGTATATAAATATAACAATGAGTAAAGATAAGTTGCTATATACATGGGGTACCATTTCGAGTCGAGGTCAGGAGCACAAGGTTTATTGAGACATTTAGATTTTAACATATACTGGATAGATAATAAACAGTTGTAGCAGCCATATTGAATGATAAAAAATATTTAAGCCTTCCTCTGCCTGGTATAGGGTCTGGATGGCAGGAGCTCGCGCTGTGATACTGGCCATATTGTACACCCTCTGTAAGCACCTTGCAGCGGGATGAAGCAGTTCCATACAGCGATGATGTACCCATCTGATGCTCTCAATGGTGAGTGTATATCTTTTTGAGGATCTGAGGGCCCATGCCAAATCTTTCCGCCTCCCGGGGGAAGGCAAGTTTCCCTCTTTATGACGTGCTGGTGTTGTGGACATGAAGATTCCTAATGACTGTATACAGAGGAACTTGAGCTCATCGACCAGCTTTCCACTCAGGCCCTGTCAAGTGGAGTTCACATCAGCTCCTTCGATTATTTCAATGACAGGGTATTTGGTATCAAATATTGCCTTTATAATAAAACAATTCACATTTATGTTGGTACATGGTCTACACCCGGAATACATGGGGTGGTGCTATACTTGAAATGCTTGTTAGATTCTTATCCAAAGTTGAATAAAAACTAATGTAAGCACAGAGGGAATAAAAACACAAGAATATATATTACAGGCAGTACCAGACAATATGCAGGAGTAAGAGTATTTGTAGATATGTACATGAAGCATAAAGTGGTGACTAGCATCAAAGATAATAAGAGTAAAAAAAAAGATAGGCTCCAAAATATGGATTAAAAGGTGTTGTATGTTTGTGTTTCTTGTGGTGATGGTTTTAGTTTTCATATGACATGTATATTGAATTTATGAATGTCATACTTTGAACTGTTTTATACAGTCTTTTTAAATCAGTGCAATAATCCTAATGTATTTAATATTGAACGTCCTATTAGATTTACAATAGTTTCAGAAGTACCTCAAATTAATACCCAATTAGTATGGCGTTATCTCATCAGTTAATTTCTAATTTATGGTGTGGCTCTTTTAATTTACTTTATTTTAGAGCACCATGCAACAATTTTATTTTTTATTTGATCTTGATTCAAGTATAAATGCCATTGATACATTAAATAAGTTTTAGGAAAACCCCCCAAATTAAATTATTTAAAGAACCATTCTTCAGATATTGCTGATGGGTTAAAGCCATTACCAATTAATTTATTGCCATTTTGATTTAAGTAATTACGATAGATACACAGACGTGAGTTGTATTATTACGTGTTTAGTTATCAGAGGCTGATGTCCTCTTAAGTGAATACAGCATTGTTCTGGAAATACCGCTGAGACCTGTGTAAAGGGCAATCCAGCGTATGCAATTGCTATTCCTGGGTTAACTTTGTTTTAACGAGACAGGATCGGCACGGTGAACGGCTGTACTGTGATGTGAACTGTCGACAAAACGTACTGAGTATTATGCCCCGGTATAGAACGCTTGTTTTAAGAGAAGATGATGTTCGTGTCAACATGCGCGACTGGTGAAGTTTGAACATAGATTTGTTGGTTGGCAATAATATTGTTCGAAAGAGTAATCGAGATTGATAGGTTTGAGGTTGCAGTGGATAGCTGCGGTAAGGTGTGGAGCCATTCAATGTTCATCGACCAAGACATAGAACCCTGGTCACCGTCTAAAAATCAGTAGTGTTTGATGTGATGGTAGCGATGCGGATGCTATCTCTGGGGTTGTACAGTAAAACAGAACAACGGTTATCCTAAAACTCACCCATACCGCCAGACTCTGTCCTCATCGAAGAGCATGCCCACAGTGCACCTGGCCTAATACATAACCCAGCCCCCAGAAGAACACTCCAGGCATTAACAGGAAAAACCAGACAGTTACAGCTGGAGATATGGTCGACCCGCAGAAGGTGCCAAAGAAGGAAGAAGAGGGAAGGGATATGAAGAAGAGACCAGGTGTGGAAGGTGTACTTAGGGGCTGGAGAAGGGGGGAAGGCGAGGGGAAGGGAGGATGGGGAGGCCGTAGGGCGTAGGGTAAAATGTGGGAAAACGTGACAGTGGAGTGCATGGATTGGAGGGAATGAGGGTGAAGTGATGTAGGATGGTCAGAGATGTACGCGATGGAGTGGATAGTGAGTGGAGTGGTAGATAACGTACGAGTGTGATGAGGTGATGAAACTGGGTTGGTAGTGGAGTGAGTGAGTCGGAGTGGAAGCTGGTGAAGGGAGATGAGAGCGAGGGGAAGGCAGGAAGAGGTGTGAAAGGAGAGAGGAGGCGAGCAATGGATGTGAGCGGAATTACTTGGTGTAGCCAATGGATGCGAACTGAACTTTATGGCTCAGATGAGAACCTAATACTTTCAGAACGGATTAGGCTACGGATTATGGTTGTTTTATGCAGAACGGTAGTCCAGAGGGTAGAGTATGTCGTTGTGGGTAAGGGGTAGACGAGGTAGGTGTGTTGGATGGTGGAGTCCAAATAGTGTCGAGCTGAGGAGCTAGCAGGGATCGTTGATACACACACTTCATCCTCTACTTAGACTACACGTCCATACGGACCTCTCTGGTTCAAAACATCAACTTCCTGTGTCTCTCTGAGGAGACGCACATCAACTTCCGTCTCTCTGAGGACCATTAGCTACATTCCCTCAGTGAAGAAGTCAAATAGGTTGTTTATGGGTCTGTTAGACAGGCATTTACTGTTCCTTGGTGTTGTTCATTTGTGTGTTTTAGTTATTTTGACGGACCTCACTTGAGGTCTTCGTGGTAATAACTGTAGTTTGACACCTTCTTGAAGTGTTGGATTTTGGTTGTTTGTGTTGTTTTTAAGCAACTCTGTCTCTCAACACAATCTATTCATTGTCGTTCGTCGCTGAGGAACACTTTTGGGTGTTCTCTTGTTTTGTGTTGTTGTTTGCTGCCTTTGACAGTATTTATTTTTCTAAGAACACCAGATTTATGTCCTGCCTATGGTATTTGTTTGGAAACCCTTGCTACTAGGAGATAATCAAAAAAGTTTATTGTTGATACACAGTTAAGTGGGAGTTATAGCTATAGGTGAAATGCTTGACTTGCCAGCTCATCTAATATTGCAATAGAATGTCAAACAAATAAGTAAAAAAGAAAATCAGCTACCAATTCATATAGAGGAGTGCAGTAGCCCTATGTTAGAGATGGGCTGTAGGTCTAGGGGTAGCAAAGGTGTAGGATCTATGTTTAGAGGAGCAGGTAGGGCTAGGTGGTTGAGAGCGAGGCAGTTAGCTTAGTGGTTAGATGAGTACTAGTCTAGGGTAGTCCCGAGTAGGCTATGGTAGAGAGGCAGGTAGCCCTAGTGGTTAGAGGAGGAGGCTAGCCTAGTGAGTTAGAGGAGCAGGGTAGCCTATGGTTAGAGGAGGCAGGGTGTAGTCTGAGTGGTATAGATGGAGGTGGAGGTAGCCTAGTGGTAAATATAGACGGAGGCCAGGGTAGTCTACTGTTACAGGGGGAGGTAGCCTATAGGGTTAAGAAGAAGACGTGCCAGTTAGTCTGTGGTTTTAGAGGAGGCCAGGTAGAAGCAACCTAGGTGGTGTAGGAGGAGGGCGGCACGGCTGGAAGCCTAAGTGAGTTAGAGGAGGGCAGGTAAGTCTAAAGTGGTTTAGAGGAGGCAGCTAGGTCTAGTGCGTTAGAGGAGGCAGGTAAGGCTAGTGGTTTAGGAGGAGGGAAGGTAGTAACACTAGTTGGATTAGATGTGAGCAGGGGTAGCCTGGGGAGTGTTAGAGAGGCAGGTAGCTATTGGTTTAGAGGAGCAGGTAGCCTAGTGCGTTTGAGAGGATGAGCAGTAGCCTAAAGTGGTATAGGGGAAAGGGCAAAAGAATAAGCCTCCGTGGTTCCAGAGGAGGGAGGTAGCCTATGGTTAGAGGAGCAGGTAGCTAGGGTTAGAGGTGAGAGCGAATATGCCTAAATGGTTAGAGAGAGCAGGATGGGACCTAGTGGTTCAGTAGAGGACAGGTTAGCGCTGAGTGGCTTAGAGGAGGCAGCGTGAGCCTAGTGGTCTAGAGGAGTTGGCAGGTAGCTAGAATGGTATAGACAGAGGCAGGTGAGGGGTGGTTAGAGGGAGGGCATTGGGCCTAGCCTCTAGTAGTTAGAGTGTGAGTGGCGGCACGCGTAGAGAGCCTAGTGGTATAGTTGTAGTCGGCAGGTATGTAGAAGCTTAGGTGGTCTTGAGTGTTCCAGTCGGCGCAGCAGCGTAGGAGCCTGTAAAGCGTGGTCTAGAGTGTTAGTGCAGGCAGGTATAGCCTAGTAGGTTAAGAAAGTGATAGTAGGACCGGCGGTGGCGAGCCTATTGGTGGTTAGGCCTAGTGTAGATGGCGAGTCACAATTGTGTCACCGAACCGTCAGTGGAATGTTAGATGTGCAAAGAAAATGAAGGGCGGGCAGGCTAGAAGCTCTAGTGCGATTGAGGGTGTAGTGGCGTTGCAGGTAGAGCCATAATTGGTTTTACGCATGTGCTGTAGTTGCTGGTCAGTAGAGCACGTTAGTTGGTTAGAGCTGTAAGTCTCGGCAGGTAAGAGACACTAAGATGCGCTATAAGAGGTGGGTAGCCTCCGGTCGGCAAGGAAAGAGCCGTAGTGTTAAGAGGCTGTAGTGGCGGCACCGTAGAAGCCTTAGTCGGATGGGTAAGCCAAGTGTAGTGCGCTGGGCAGGTAGAGCCTAGATGTAGAAGTAGAGACCCTAGTAGTGGTTCGCATGGTAGAGACAACGTGGAAGTTGGTTAGCCAGCAGTGTAGTTGGCGGCAAGTGTAGCAGAGCCTTACAGTGCAGTTAGTGTGTGTATGGCGATGTCAGGTAGGAGCCTTCCGGTCCGTTGTAGGAGTCCCGCTAGTGAAAGCGGGCACGCTGTAGAGTGCGTCGGTGAGTGGGTGAGAGGTAAGCTGGTGGCGGTGGGTAGAGCCTAGTGGGAGAGCAATTGTTCCATATGGAGTAGACAGCTAACATGGCGCGGGCCTGGTGGGCGGACGTTGGAGTAAACGAGGTATCTGTGCCATACTTTTCCGATCCCCTCCGGGATCCGCGTAGCAAGCTGGATCGTGGTGATCCACCGCGTGATGTAAAGAAAACATCACAGGCGTTGTTGGTTCAGTAGGGGAGAGAATCTAGTTACCAACCATCCCCCAGCCCCGACCGAAATTACTGTTACTTCCGAGATCAATGCTCTAATCCATAGCTGTCTGACCGTGCACAGTGACGTACGACTCTGACCGAGGCGGCACAATAAGCTCTAGCTCCGCCAGCCACTACACTCTAGGAGCCACTAAGAGCTCTAGCGCTGCCGGGGCACCTACACACTAACCACTAGGCTAACGTTAAACCTGCCGCCACTACTCTCTACCACTAGGCTCTACCTTTGCCGTCCATCTATCACTCTTAAGCCACTTAGGCTCTAACCTGCCGCCATCTACACTCGAACCGACGTTTTAGTGTCTCTACTGACCTGGCCACTGTAGCACTCTTAACCACTAGTCGTCTATCGCTTGCCGGCCACTACACCTTCGTAACCGAACTGGGGCGGTCTACGCTGCCGCCTAGTCACACCTTGGGTATAACCACTAGGTGGCGCGTATGCCTGGTGCGCGGCGCACTACACTCTTAAACCAGCTAGAGAACATCTAACCGTCGGCCCTCCACTACAACTCTAGAGCCACAACTAAGTTCTAACTAACCTGCGACAGTGGCCGATCTATTACAACTCTAATGAACTAAGGCTACTACCTGCCGCCACCCTGATACCATCTGCTTAACAATAGGCTCCACCCCTGTCGCGCACTACACTCATAGAACCCCACTAGGCCATGCATGCATAAGGTCTTGCCGCCATGACGTCACACTTCTAAAACCACTATGAAGACGTACGTACCTGCCGACGTCAAACTTACACTGCTTAATACCAACACTTAGGCCTTCAACCTTGCCGCCCACTATCACTCCTTGGATAACACTGTAGGCTATTACCGTGCCGCCAGCATACACTGCTTAACAAATCGCACGTTAGGCTACCATGTCCTGCCTTCTAACCACACCCGTGTGCCTTCACCAGGCACTACCGCTTAAACCACTAAGGGTCGCAATGGCCTCTCTCTATACCGGACTAGGCTAACCAATGCCTTTACCATCGTAACCAAACTAAAAGGCTATTCCGTCTGAACCTGCCTAACTACAATAGGCCACCTGGAAAACGGCATCGCTCTACAGCGGCGAGGTTAGGCTAAAAGAACCTAGAACCCTTCCGCTAACCCACTAGGCTACCAATGGCCTCCTAACTAGACCTCTCACTAAGGATACCTCCCTCCTCTAACCAAGCTAAGAAGCTTAGCCTCGATGCCGTCTGAACTTAACCCACTTAGGCTCACTCGATGCCTCTCGTCGTAAACCACTAGGCTACAACTGCCTCCTTAACCTACTAGGCTTACGCTGCCTGCCGGTACTAGAACCATCTAAGGCTACCATGCCTCTTCCATAACGGCGACCCTAGGGCGGCTGACCTCGCCGTCCTCTAACCGACTGTTAGCGCTCCAACCTTGGCACTCCTCTAGGACCCGACAGGTAGGGGGGAACTACACAATGCTCTCAATGACACTAAACTAGCACTAGGCCTGAACCTCCTGTTCTGAGACCACTAGTGAGCTTACCTGCCTCCTCTAAACCACTATGAGCTACTCATATCCGACTCTGTCCTCTATAACCACGTGAATACGTATGAACACTGGAACGTGCCTACTAACCACTAGAAGACATACCAAATCCGCTTCCTCTAACGCAACGACTCAGATACGCGTTGCCTGATAACTCCTCTAATCTCACTAGGCGCTATCTGTGCCTCCGTAACAAGTAAGCCACATGCGAATAGAGCAATACGCCGTGCTCTAACCGACGTAGCGGCTACAACTGCCCTCCGGTCTATACCACTAGGGGCTCCGTCCCTCCTGTCGTAACCACTAGTGTTACCTGTGCGGGCCTCCAATCGATAAACGCATCGGGTAGACTACCTGCCTGAATCTAACACACTAGGGACTACCATGCCTCGTCTCTAACCACTAGGAAAGCTACCGATGACCCTGCGGCTCCTCCAAACCGGACTAGGCCGACTACCTGCACTGGTCGTCATCGAGTCCACTAGACTACACTGGCTCTTCTGCTGTCAAAAACACACTACGGCTACTCGCCGGTGCCGCCGCTACTCATGGGAATCTCGTGTACTGAAATTTCGTACCTTGTGACCATATTTGTATGAGCATATCAAGTATTGTTCGTATGATTGTAGTGATGGCTGCATGAGGTCGAAGTCATTTGCACTCGTATTGAGGCGTGGAGTGGATACTGCGGTCCAGTCGGGTAAGCTGTGGTGTGGCAAGCGGCAATGAGAAGCTTGTGATGTGTGTGATGTATTCTGGCCTGAGTAGCGAAGAGGGGCGGTGTGGCCAGAACGAAGATACAGTGCCGCAGGACATGAAATGCTGGTTTTATGCGAAGAAGTAAGTGAAGTGACTGTCAAAGGCACAAACAACAACACGAAGAACGGAAGGAGGTGGGAGTATGGTACAGGAGAACACCCAAAAGTTGTCTCACTCAGCCGACGAAACGACAAAGATGAAGTATTAGATTGGTGTTGAGAGACGAAGTTGCTTAAAAAAAAAACAAAGCCTACAACTAGAATATGCAATGTCCAACCCACTTTCTAGGAAGGTGGGTGTCAATAACTGACCAGTTGTGGTACCAGGATAGAGGGCCTCAGGTGAGGTCCGGTCTATAGTGAATATAGTGTTCTAAAAAACAGCACAATATTGATAGCACCACCACCAGGGAAACAGTAGAATGCTAGTTCTAAACAAGAGCCTGCGTAACAGAGCTAGTTGTGAGCTATCTTCACGAGGGAATGTAGCTGAAATGGTCCTCAGTAGGAGCAGGATAGGCTCTGATGGCTCGTCTCCTCAGAAAGGACAGGGGAAAGGTGTTGATGGTGTGGCACCCAGAGAGGGGTGCCGAGGTATTGGTGGATCTGTGCCCTGTCTGAGTGAAATAGAGGATGATGTGGTCGGCTGAGTTTGACGAATTCGCCCTGTCCTCTCGCTATGGCGTCACTACTAAACCTCTTAACGCCCGTCTGGTCTCCCAACTCTTTAATCAATATTGCGTCTTGCTGCTTGATTAAAAACAAATTAATGATATATTGAATAGTGTGGTGTGCTTGAATGAGTGTGACGTGAGATAGGCTAGTGTACTCGTACGTGTAGTGCCGAAAAGTTGAGGGATAGAAGCCAGAGAAGCATATGTCATCTCTAACCTAACGTCATGCCACATCATTTCCTACCTTCCCTCAGCTCTTATTCGCTCTGCGACCTCGCGATTTTCATTATACACAATTGCCATGAGCCATGCCCTGTCCTGGTCTGTCCTACCCCCGTCTAGGCTGCTACCATCGAATGCTTCACTACAAACTCGTAGATGAGACGTCACTATCGAGCGGAATACAGCGTCAAGCTCACTCAAACTCACTAGCACTAGCGACTCGCACCCAGAGTGCGAACATCGAGCATCACTCAGAGAACTCACTGTCATCTCAGTGCTTCAGCGTCTTAAACATCACTTGGGCCAAATCTACACGTTGCATGCTACCCATTCCTGGACCTAAGACGTTCTTCACGGTGATCGGCAAACTCATCCCTCACCTTCCCCTCCTCACGGCCCGCTTCCAAAAAAAAAACAAAAACACAAAACACCTCACAACCAAACACAAACAACACAAAACACAATCCCACCACACAAACACACACAACCACACAAACATCAACTACACCTCCCTCCCTCCCTGCTCACCTCCTCCCTGCCCACTACCACACCTACCCTCCTCACCGTCCATAAACAGTATCCCACCCTCACGGCACAACAATCCGATTACACCACTCCACCATGCCCACACCCCTCCCTCACCCTACCACACACCCCTCCTACCTCTACCAGCACAAAAAACCTCAGAATCACTCCACCTCGACTTCACTGCACTCAACGTCACCTCACTCTTAGCTCACTGCGAGCATCATCATGCAGACTCAATCTGACTGCACGTCGACTTCTAACGTTAACTCGAGCGTGCACATCACGTCGATCACAGCGTGCAGCGTAGGCAACTGTCGGAGCTTCGAAGACTCAACCTTTGCAAGTGCCACATTTGGCGACATATTCTTACCAACAACTGCTCTGCACGTGTTATTAAGCCTCACCTTTAACCTCTCCATTCATTATTATCTTATCAACTCAGGTGTGGTGTCATTAACCAGTTGTGCGGAAGGCCGTAGCTCCCTCCGCCCTCCCGCCTCCCCTCCCTCCTCCCTCCCTCGCCTCCCTCCCTCTCCCCCTCGCCTCGCTCCCTCCTCCCCCCTCCCTAATGCATTAAAAATACACATTGCCGTTCCTTTCAAGGTAATTGACCGGTTGCATGAACATGAAACAGATGTTGCCATCTTATCCCAGGCCTCCAGCCTTCACATGCATTACCATGGCGTGCCAAAACTCACTCAAAGCTTCTTCTTCAGTCAGCCCCACTCAATTTGCTGCAACGTTTCTTTCCCCATTTAAAAGATGCAGAGATGTGTTCTTTTCATCATAGAACCTTTTCCAATTTATGACCCAGGACCAAAATTGACGGGTAATCTTTCTGCTCCAAACATCCTACTATGCTCGTAGGGTTTTCGTAACGTGAAGTCTATGGGCATACTGTTATGGTGAATAGGTCATGGGTCATAATAAACAAAAGGCTGTTACAATTCCGTCGAATAACCTTTGCGTGGATCAATACCTCGTGTCTGCAATCTCTAACAGTGTCCATGTTCTCTTTCTCTGTGAAGCGCGTTTGCCAACAGCTGCCGGTCTCAAACTTCGTCTGCGGTATGGTGGCAATTCTCTCTTGCGTGGCTCAAATCTCTCCCTGCTCTCTCCCGTACACTCAAGCTCACATGCATCGTACATCTTCATCGTCAGCGTCAGCCTGGACTCACGGCGTCATGCAACAAACCTGCAGGACTGACTCACTCATCCAAACTAAAGTACTGCTTATCGATAGATTGTGAGGTGGGCATTGATGGTAGTGCATGGTGGCTAGGAACACCGCCAGCGACACATCCAAACCCGCCAAGAAGTGAAGTAGAGGTCTTTAAGTAACTATGACTAGAAGAACCTAGTCTTCCAACAGCTCGTGCACAGTTAACGCGCAACGTCTTTATAGCGCTACTTTCCAGGTATCATTCATAGGTGGCTGGAGAATGAGGAAGGCATTCACACGGTCACGGATCCCGTCTAATTTATTCATGATTAGGGGTGCAGCAGTGTATGGACGAAGAGCACGTCACGAACCATGATGTGGGCGCGGCATCTCTAATTCCTATCTGATGCTTAACAGAGACTGGAACAGACGCACCGTGCCAAAACTCAGCAGACAACCTATAACCACGCTGCCGGATATTTCTGTGGCCATAAAAAAAACAGAATGAACAATTTCTCAATGCGAGAAGTGGGTAGCTTTCTATCGTGGTGGACAGCGTTGTATTTGCGCGCGACAGCGTCTGGGTGGACTATGCAGCTGGCCAACAAACCTTGTCCAGGCAATACTATAGCCAGGGACGCTAATAGGTTGTTCTCCACATTCACTGCGGCAAGCTCCACCACCGACCGACGTTGCCGCCTAGAAAATCATCTTAAAAAAAGGACCATATATAAGAAGGTCGAGAGTATTATGCAGTATGGCTAGAAAGTGATCGAGTGGTGAAGTGGCGCTCTCCACTGAAGCCCAGCAGTAGGAAAGTGGCAATTACAGATGTGAGGCGGTCAACGCGTGTCATACATTCCAAGCGAGGTTCTCTGAATCTAAGATTAAGTGCCTGTTAACCTGACGACACAACAATCGTAACACTGAGCAGCGTACTCTAGGAGTGACAAGACAATCAAATACACCATAACGCTGTGAACGTGACGACAGACCAATGCAAGGATAGTTCGGCGGTGATGAACCCTAAACTGCACAACCAAGTTCCCACCAATAAAAGCTACCGAATGGGCGTCCCATTGTTAGACCCATGACAGAACCGCAACACCCACCATGCGCTAAAGAAACATGTCAATGAGGTAAAATGCGGCCACACGAATCATGTGTATCAAATCAGAAGAACTAGAATTGTTCTCTAAGACAAGCCTTCCACCCCGCGTTGTGTACAAATGATCAGTCCGATTTCACAAATCGTATTGGGAATTAATCTGGCTACACCATCTTTTGGTTCCCTGTTATCATAGCTGAATCGCCAAACTCCCTAGACTAAATGGGCGCCTTCCCGGTGTGTAAAAATTCATTGTCAAAAACCTCCCCGGACGCTCAGAAGACTCTCCTGTTAATGACGTAGGTTGGCCAGAATGAGCTCGAGCCGGAAGGGCTGGCACTCATCGAGAGCTTAAGATAAGCCAATACTCGCCATATAAGATTAGCTCACCAGAAGTCGGCAGATGAGAGAGCTGAGAGTGAAAGGCTCGAAACTGGTGGTGGAACGGGGACCTAGAGTTTTTACAATGACGGCGTACGTAAAGGGGTCAATGTTCTTACAACCAGACGTGGGATACGTAATTTAAAAGTCGGGGTGCGTATCTTTAAGACGGAGGGAGTCTGGTGATTTAGACCAAGATCTACGGTTGCGTAGGCCTAAGTTGTTTACAAACGAGTTAGGACCTGGTGTTGGCTTTAACATTTACCTATAATTTACCATTTAGTCAATTATTAGCAGTAACGCTTCTTAATACCAAGAGGCGAGCAGTTCACAAGAATAGGAGTGCAAGATATTGTATTCACATATAATATACCTATTATTATTATTTTTTTTAATATTTTGAAGGTTTAACTACTTGAATGAGTGCGAAAGGAATAATCTGACCTACGAACAAACAATACGAACCGTCTCGGCTCACCTACCGGTCCAGAACTGCCGTTCCTCTTAGACGACCGGACTATCACAAGAGCTGGTGCTATGGCCACTACTTCTGCGAAAATCGGCCCCGTATCGGGTATGCGCCTCACCTGTAACCCAGGAGTTGCGGCTCACAGGTGGCTGCGACAGAGCCCTCCTAGCGGAATGCGAACCCTAGTACCTCACCAGCGACACATATACAGGGCCGCGCAGTAACTGCTGCAGACATCGTGCAGAAAAGATGGCGAGGCAAAAGACCTATAGTCAACTGGATGCAGGAATGCAAAGTTAGCAGGTGTGCCACACCAGTAGACAACGTGCTCCGAACTGCATGCCCGCCACCGTCCACTCCGGTTATGGTGATACGGAATGCGTGAAGAGAATGAGTAGCTGTCTTTTACAAATGAAAAACTGAATGAGGGGTCTGTTTGATCAAACGCTGCGAGTCCGTTTATAACATAGACAGGGGTGGAGAGGTGGATAGGAGAAGAGATGATAACTAATGATTTTACAAACTGTGGGTCTGGGTCCTGAAAAATATACAAGATGCGGGTGGGAATCTGGGTGTTTTACGAAACGTGGGTCAGCTGTTACAAAAAGCTTAGTGGGTGTGGACTGATATATGGACCAAAACGGTGAGCGGGTCTGTTTTACAAACGGAGAATGAGGTTCTGTATTGATACCCAACGTAACGGTGAGATGTGGTGTAGATCCTGGTTTACAACAACCGGTGGTGGTCGTGCTATCTCTATACAGACCACGCTGCGGTGTGTAGTACAGATGACAACGTGAGAACAACGGACTGGGTGCTAATGCTGATGGTACAAAACCGGCGTACACAGCCCATGGGTCTGAGTTTTACACATCGGTGGTTGCACCACACGGAGTCAAGCGTTGCAACAAGGTTCATAAACGCAGTACCCAGTGTTCGCTGGCATATACAATGGCGATGAGGCACGCCATTATACAGCCCAGTAAAGCACATAGGTACCGTAGCGTAAGAACACAATTATTTTTTGGGAAGTAACACAAAAAAGACCATGGCATGCGGTCCGTGTCCTGTACATCTGTTTTTGGGGCGAGAAAAGTGAAGGTGTTTTACCACAACGGATTAAGTAGGAGGATGTTACCAGGCATGTTTATTATGTTAAAGACCGTATACTAAGTAAACATTATTCTTTCGGACACTAAGTTGATAAAGCTAAACACCTCAGTAAACAGTCGGAATGTCAGGACGGAAACGCGACAGGCACGCTGTTGGAGCGGACCAAATCTAAACCTACACTACAATGACCAAAAAGGTTTGTGAACAACACTCTACCTCGAACCTGAAAAATGATCTGCTATTCCGATGAGGAATACAAATAGAGACAAATATGCAAATAAATGAGAGTGAGTCCCTTTTTAAATTTTAATAATTCATAACATGTAAATAAGCTATCCGAGAACTCCATCAATAGCTCTACTAGGAGAGTAAGGTAACTCTATTTAAACAACTAAAGAAATGATAAATGGAGAATACAATGCTGTCAAACTGATGCGTGGTTCGCCTGAGACTTGCGTGTCTACTAACGTGTAAAAAAGCATTCAGTAAGATGGATTTTCAAACTGGCGCCAATCGTATGATGTGCAAAATGTCGTACTTAGGGCCTGGCTCCAGTGGCTCCGAATTCATCGCGCAAGAAAAAGGTATTAATGAATAACGAATTAGCCGGATAATCATGTCTGGGCGGTAAGCAGAAGCTCGAGCTCTCGATGCAAGTCCAAGCGTGTATAACTGTCCTGCACATGTCCTAAATGATACTTCAACATAGACTCTATCGTCTTAGTATGTAAACCAAAATCAAAGCTAGTTGTGAAACGGGCGGGCTGTTGTCATGCTAAAACAGGAAAGGGCCTCCCCCAAACGTGTTGCCTGGACAGACACCTTAGAATAAGCTGCGAGAGTGAAATCATAGCTAAGGTAGAATTGTGCATGGCTCTACTAGAGTGTGTAAATAGCCTCCACTTACTCATGGTTAAGTAGGCAATGTAACCGAATCGGAGCTTTTATAAGGGATTGTACAGTAATTGTGGGGGGGGGGGCTCCCACTATCTCCAGAAGAAGCATAGCACAATTACAGCAGCCAGAAGGTTTTAAATGATATCCCTGAAGTAGCTCGTCATTTGACGAAAATAAACGAGACTGTGTCTGCAGCGGTTATAAAATGAACATGGTCTGTCGTACAAGCTTAATTGACATACAGAAGAAATGGATCATTCCTATGTGACATAGAATACAGAGTTATTGGGCGAGTGTAGGTTCTTTCGGGAGCATGCAGTCTCGCAAATAGTGTTTCCGCTTAACCTATCGCTGTCTGATAAGAACTCATTGTGCACTCAATGGTGGTTGGTCTCATGGGGTGCGTGAATGCTATTGGTATAAATGAGTGTCTGTTAATTGATGAATAGTCTGTCAAAATTGTAATGGTGGCTGCCACAAGGAACCGTGTGACGCTTTGCGTCCATCTGGAACTTATTGCGACATAATTCATAACAAATTGAATCATTTGTAGGTACCAAAAATGTCCAAATGCCAACAAACGTCGATTTAATATGCTAGCTGAACTTTATAATTCAACTAAGTTGGGTGCCTCGTCATCTCCTGCTCACATGATGAAGCTTTCCGGAGTATGACGGTTGACTAGGATAAGCTGACGTTGAAAATATAACTGGTTCAACATCCGTATCTGTAAGGTGAAAGCAATCTGAGTGCCTCAAACATACTAGAACGAATAACATAACCTGAATTAAGATGTGATTAATATCTAAAGACAAGAAATAGACCTGGCTGAACCTAATCTTCACGCTATTACTATCCTGTGCAGCGGGCAAGGATGAGTCAGAGATTGGAAACCTTATATATATATGATCTTTGGATTCTAATTGACGACGGGTACCTCCTTCTGTTTAAAAATGGCATAGATATTCAACGTAAATGTACCATATAAATAGAAAATATGTCCTAAGGACTGAAGATTGTGATGATTTATTTTGAGGGGCACTATAAAGGCCTGTTTTTCAATTGAAAGCCGAATAAGGCTATGGATATACATGCTACATAATTAAGCCATACTACGAGACTATAGGGCAATTATAAGAAGTTGAGCTCTAACTAAAATGCAATGACGATCCTCCTACCTCAGATCCGTTTGGAAGGTACCTCAACCTGACACCCGTTACCATGACAAACTGTTAGAAATATTATTAATCAAGTTAACTGACATAGACCGCTTCACCGCACTCTACAACATTGCACGGTGTGTGAATGGACCAGGAGAATTCTAAGTTTGGCCCTTTCTCTAGTCAAGACCATAGCGTGCTCGAGAGATACACTGGTTACTAGAGGGTACTAACAATCATTCTGGATGTCGTCTGGACTTATGGTACTGGGCTAACATTGCTTCCAAATGAAAAGGAAGAGCGCCGGAAGCCTTAAGTGTATGTGAAAGAATGAGGCTTCATATAAGCATACTCAAAATGCCGCCGATCGAGGCGGTGTTGGGAACGCGCCAAACAGGGCCAACGGACTCAAAATATCTTGAGAAAATAAGGGAAGATTGATGACGACCGAGTTGGGGAATATGTTTATAGATCAACATTGGAAATGAATTGATATAAGAGAGAACTAAGTAATAAACCATGGAAAACACTAGTCCACACATGATTAATATTTTATAATTGCTTGTTTTTGATATTGTGTGTATATCGTCTTGAGTTGAAGATGTCTGATGTTATTGTGTAACTGATATATAATAATAAAGTAGGGGTTTGTATGTTGTAATTGTCTAAGATAAAATGATTAGATTGCTAGATGAGCCTCTGTGTAAAGTCTGTTCCAATATCCTGGAGGCCAGGCGACCGCTCTTTGACAAAGAGCATTTAATAACTATCTCAGTATGGTAGCTACCCTGTCCTGGAGAAAGATTAAAGATAATAAGAGTTTAAATAATAATAATTTAACAACATGCTTGCATAGTGTTAAGATTTCCCTCACTGAACTAAGGGTGCCTATCCAACCATGACAGCCCTAGCCGACATTATTCCCTCCACCAAAACTTTCAGTGCACGTATGCATTGGGCATGGATAGCGTTCTCCGGCATCCGCCAAACCCGAATTGTCTATTCGGACTGCTAGATGTGAAGCGTGATTCATTCATCCAGAGAACTACGTGTATTTGCTTCCATAGGCAGTTATGAACTTAGGTGTGTGGCAACCGAGGCTTGGATCGTGCGCCTACCACTTTAACAGCTGAAGCCCGTTGGTCCTCCTAGACGCTTCACAAACCACAGTACAACAGTTGACCAAGCAGGCAGAAAATTGACGAACTGACTGTTCGGAAAGGTGGCATACCGTATGCGGTGCCACGTTTGAAAGTACAGCTCTTCCAGTAGGCCATCTTACACCTGACGTTTGGTCTTATGGAGATCGACATGACGGTTAATCGGTGCTCAATTTTAAACACCTGTTCAGACACGGTCCGGATTGACTGAAAATGAACATAGGAGTACTCATCAATTCGTTCAAATAGTGAAAGGCGGAAAAGTCCAGGTAATAAACGTGAATCAAGTTAATACATATAGAATTAATATTCATGAGAACGCTACTCATGCTTTGTGGCGCAAGATTTCAGCATTTGGTTCAGAGAATACTGGACCTCGAGAGACCATCGATCAGACGTGACGTAGACGGAAAGCGTGGAAAGAACTTGACGGCGTGGTCAGCCTTGATGTCAGAAACACTGAAAATTCAAAGCTCATAAGCAAATTGCGAACGGTCAGGACAAAAAAACCAAAATCTACTCTTTCTTTAGACTACTTTTCAACGGGGGAATTATGTTAGGTCTTCCAGTCGTAAGAATTCGCCAGTGGGACAGGGAACGGATCCAGCATGTTTTTTGGTACGGTAGACCGGTGAAGTCGTAGCGGGAGCAGGCAAATGGCACCCTGATGAGAGGCAGGACGGGAGCAGGGCTTATAGTGAGTTGAAGAACGATACCTGTTGTGGGAACTAGTAGAGGCTGCTAGAAAGGCTACAGAGCAGGACACTGCAGAGGTGATATGTGTAGAAACAGCAGATTCTGTGCTAGCGTAAACACTTGCGGTCTACTGAGACTCGATCGCTAACGCCCCACACGTCTCTTGAACTTCACAGAGTACAGTCGGTATGGTTTCGACGTGCGAGAAACGGTGAGGAAGCAGCATGGCGCCATGATCACTAGTCTACTTAATTGAATGAGAGTGAGGGCAGGGCAAGGAGAAAGGTCGTAATCCGGGGTAACACTTTAGAGAGCCACACGGATTATTTAGATTGAAGGCGTGGAGTCAAAATAAATCTGAAATAGAACAAATCGGTTGGTTGTGTCAACTGTGAACTCAATACAGTAATGATGAGATCCGTCGGTGCAATCAATCATGATCGACTGAGTGCCGAGAGGTGGAAGAGGGAGAAGGAGAGGTGAGCTCAGCAGAGGATCTCAACGGGTTCAAAAGCACGTTACGTGCCTTTCGTGCCTGTCTTTCGGTCCGAATCTGGCACTCAAGATCGGATGTCGTCTAACAGGTCTACAGAAGAATGGGGGTCTACGTTACTCTCGGTGAACTGGTGCACGGGATCGTCCGTCTCTCTCTCTCTCTGCTCTCGGATCTCTCTCTAGCTCTCAACGGTCTCTCTGCTCTCTGCGGTGGCATACATCAGTATGAAACAACGTGTCTCTCTTCTCTTCTCGGTCTCTCTCTTCTCCTGCTGCGTCTCTCTCTCTACTCTCCTGCTCTTCTCCTAGCGTCTCAGCAATGCATGCACACTACGCTCTACTCTCTGGCTGCTCTACTGCAATGGCGTGCCGGTCTATAACCTCCTCCCATACTAGCCTGCGTGGCTCTCTCTGCATCTAACCTCCTCAATCTTTACTCCATTATCATCTACTCTCTCTCTTGAAGGACGGGAAAAGTGGTTGTACGACGGCAGATTGGTGCTGGACCGTTGACCAGACGGCAGAGAAAATACACACCTCACCGATTTGTCGAAACCACTAGCGGGGATCTGAGCGTTCTGGCTTCATGAGCCAGTTAGTATGATAAGCATGAATCATACGATCCGAAGTCTTCACGGCCAAATGAGACTTGAACTAATCATATATAAGGCCGTTGGAGCTGGCGCGTTTGACAGGGCTGATGGTGTTCTGAGCTTTGAGTTGGAGGACATGGAGCTTGTCGGCGAGACTTACAACTGGCGCTAAGCAATGTTGTGTGGAACGTTGTGTGTCTGCATGATAATGGTAGAGGACATTAACACATACAATTTAGTTATATCTATGACAGAATACTTCAGTTGCATGCCAAAGTTCCACGACCAACCTGCTAATAGATTATTATGTGCACCCACAGATAAGCCCTCATTATGACACGATTCAATTAACCTGATTCTAATCATTTATCAATTCACAGTAAGAGCAGTGAAAAATACACAAAACATTCCCGGCTAACGTTGTCTGTCCTATGTTCATGTCGCTCACTCAATCTATCTACCATCAGAACACAGAATGAACGAGACGAGACCAGTCTGAAGATTGATTCTAAGACGAGGCAGCGGCCACACACACAGAGGGACAGAGGAACAGACGATTGGCCACTTTACTGACACTACAGGAGAGACAGAGCACTGACAGAGAAGTAATGCAATCTATTGACCACACAAGGACAGACGCCACGACCACAGGTCCACGCATGGAGACAGAGAGATCAGGACAGTATTGTGACACGTCCTAAACAACACAACGTAGAGATCAGAGAGTGATCAGGAGTTCATCGACTACAGCTCTCCAACTTAACCACCTATGGAAGACCGGCAAGGTATGTTTTATAGCAAGCAAAGAACCGCTGCCAAAATTACACTATATAGAGACCGGCCGACACAAGCAGCTACAGGTTCGACACATAGCTACACACAATACATAATGAAATACAGAGAGTATCTGATACCTAGTAGAACAAGGTAGAACACTCCAGTTATTTCCCCTCAGTGTCCACTTCAACAACCTATCTCGATGAGCCAGTACCTCTAGAGCAGTTCTCTGATCAAACCCCACCACACACGAGACGCAAACATATGATTCCGCACCTATACAGTCGAGTGTTAATGCTTCAGCGGCGACGATCATCTCAGGAAGTGTGCTGAGCTATGATGGTGTGTAGCGTAGTAGAGGAAGGTATTGTGTAGTGAAAGGCGTGATGATGTGTTTGTTGGTAGAGGGATGAGTCGTGTGTCTGTATCGGTTTTGTGCGGTGTGTGCTGTTATTGTTGGTATTGTGTGTGTGTGTGTTGTCTGTGTACGCATTGTTTATGTGTGTGTGTGTGGTGTGTTTGTGTGTGGTGTGTGTGTGTTTGTGGTGTGTGTGTGTGTGGTGTGGCTGTGATGTGTGTGTGTGTGTGTGTTGTGTGGGTGTGTGTGTGGTGGGTTGTGTTGTTGTGTGGTGTTATGGTGACTGCCAGTTGGGTGAGAGGATATAGTGTTGAGTTTGGGCCGCGCTGGAGAGGAGGAGAAGAGGCTCTTGGGTAAAGGATGGTGAGCCTTAAGGGACAGATTACCCACCAAGTACAATCTCGTCTCCCTCCTCATCCTTCTCTCCTTTCCCTCATGTCTCATCTATTAATCACACACACGGATCACAACACAGAACCATCGCATCAATTTTAAATTAATCCGAATATACTGATTCACTTGGAAGTCTCTCTTTACACACACACTATGACACCACTCCACACACTCACATCATATTTTAATGGCATTCTGAATGCAGCACTCTCGCAGTGCACAGGCAGGGCTCCCTCAAGTCACTGAGGCAAAACAAGCATCGAGGCTCATGCTCAGCATATGTTACGATTCATCAGAAATACTAGATCTCCAAAACACACCCACTATGACATGTGTACGCATTATATCGTGTGTACTAGTATGCATTTAGTTCTTCAAATTACTGGTCATGGTAGTCTGTGTACTCGCATAAACAGCAACCAATCACATCATACCCAAGCACCAGACCACGTACACACAGAACACAAAAAGACACACAACACACACACACCACACACACACACACTAGCACAACTAGCACTAGATCGATAGATACACAGCTAGTGCGCACACGACACAACCACACACACACACACACACAGCCTTTCTTTGATAATTAGTAGCTCAAGTGCCCTAATGTGTTTGAGCATCTTCCCAACGTCCTTCAAAGAACAGTTCCAATTTCGAAGTGAATCCTATGCCAGCTGGCGTTGCCCGCCACCAAGTACGACCGTCGCCGTGGCGTTGCGATGGCAGTTCCCCTATAGTAATAGAACTAGTGCAAGAGTGAAGCGTAGCGTACAATTAAACGGTGCGTGCGTTGCGTGCGTCGTGCCGTGCGGCAATCGATAAGATGGATGATATGGCAGATAATAAAGTAGGCTGATTCGATCTCATCTCTTAAGTAACTCTCTGTCTTATTACTCTCTCCCGAGTAAAAAGCAATACAAACAAGGGAGTAAACAAGACTTATGTATGAACTAGAAAACCGTGAGCCCTTCCAAGGGTTCAAAGACCCGCACGGAAGCCTGAAGATTTAAGAACTAGTAAGAGTGTAGAGAGATTTGAGAGGGTCACTGGGTATAGAGCAGAGAGAACTTTTATGTCTATCATGTATATGTAAGAGATGCGGTATCGAATGGGGGAGGGATGATGAGATGTATGATGAGCAGAGGTGCGTATGAGGTAGAGAGATGTCTGACCTGGACGTCACAAGCGCGATCGGGGGGAGACAGAGATGGTGAGGAGAGAGATACAGATGGAGAGAGAGTGGATCGGTCACGTCGCAAATTAGTTCGAGTAGACAGAATAGCATAGGATGGCGTATAGTGAGTTGGATGTAAGAGATATTTAAGAACGTTCGTTCTGAATTTATAGAGAGGTTGTGGTAGAGGAAGTATAGATGCGAGGGCAAATTAAACTGCCAATCCTTAAAGGGTGAAGACATTAAACTGTAATGGGTTATTAAGAGATGATCCAGGTAAGTTAAGTGTTGGAGAGAGGAGATAGGGCGTAATAAAAGTGGAGCAGGATTGACAATCTTTGCGCAAGCAGAGCGATATTACGGCCCATCACCATCCCCGATACACACACTAGGCAAAAAGCAAAACTACTGAGAGGTAACAGCACTCACTTTGCCCTAGTGGCGGTTTCCACGTCGTCTCGCTGACATCCTCAGACATGGATGGACGTCATATGACTTTGTATCATGGGTGACATGGTGGGTTTTGTTTTGACAAGAAGAATGACAGGGCCTGGCTGTAACAATTCAGTGAGCTGCTCAGACGCATTACATACATGCAACCATATGCAGAAGATGTAGGCCCGACAAACAGACGAGAGAGAAATAACACCACATAAGAGCCTTAGTCCATAAGAGAGAGAAAATCTTCGACTGAGTTCACGCATAGTTGAAGCGACGCGCGCCCGTGATTGCCCTCAGTTTACTCTGAACGTTAAAGAGTAGGTCCTTGTCTAAAGGTGGGATCGGTCTGGCTTAGAAAGGGCATTTTGTATGTGTGTAATAATGGGCAAAACCGAAGAATGAGAGCCGATGGGAAACCACATGAGGACAGAAGTATGGATACGACAGGTCTGAATGGTAACCCTCTTTAACCATAGGGATATTGAATGAAGAACACCGATAGACTTGTTTTTGTATGTGGAAGAAAGGACGAGCTTGGGGCTATTAGGAAATAAAAGTAAAGCGCGCGACTGCCGACAGAGGAAGAAGTTAGTTCACAGAGAGGATTGCGCCAGGCAATCTGGAGAAATCGATTGGATCCAGAGGAATTGACGTAAAGGCTGACGCGACTGCCTAAAGCAGAGGTCAGCTGAAAGAAACCAACAGATGAAAAGGGATGAGAGCGGACTGAAATGCAAAGTCCAGCTAGCACCATCACTACCACCGACACAGGCACACAAGGTGCAATCGATCCATCACCATGACTACAGCCCTGAAGGCAGGGCTGGACTTTCAACTCCAACCAACTAAACAACCTGCCTCTAACCACACGAACAGCACACAACACACACACCCAGCAGACCAACACACCAACACAATCAGACCACCACATTACGCCACCACAAGCACACACGACACACCAACCCACAGCACAACACCACCAACTCAACGACACACAGCGTCGTTACGCTCTTACCTGTAAGCCAATAGGCATGAATGTGTACACAGTGCGTTCTCACTATATATAATTGAGTGTGAGTCTTAGTCTCTCTCATACAACTTCCACACAGCAGGCGACACCAGCACAGAACAGGCAAGTCTTTTCATCATGCGGGAGTAGTTCATTGCACATCTCTCTGGTTAATACTGTGACTGGAGGCAACTAGGTTTCATCGGTCCGCTAGGGTCATGATATCGTAGTTGGGTATAATCGGGTCTAAGAACTAGACAGCACCTTCCCCAAAAATCTTAGATCACCACATTACAGTGGAACTTTGAAATGTAATTCAGATTTCGTTTTACATAGATGGAATTCTTGTTGGAATAATCAGCTGTACTGTCTGTTGTATGCGTTGGTTATGGGATGAGGGTGTTCCCATATGGCGACAGGCTGAGCTGCGGTCAATCGGATCGGTATACACCAAAATGACCCATGCACGCTGATCCCATGAGAGACGACAGTCAGTAGAGGCGGCGACATAGGAGTTCAAAATGTAAGATGCGAGGTGAGCAAGAACCAGGTTTGTTACCTGGCGGAACAGCGCAAGGGTACGGCGACGGGCAGATCACAAGCTTCACAGACACACACACCTGCACTCTCTGTAGAGAGAGGACAGCGGAGTGTCCCTATGTTGTTGCCCGGATGACACAAGCGGTCACCAGAGTAGAGCTACTTACCATGAAAAACGCTAGGTGCCAATAATTGTTACTGTTGAATAACAGTATTGCAATCATAAATCTTGGTAAGTCCTAACAGGTGCATGTGATGGTACCCCACTTTCTTTAAAGCGGTGTATTTGCCCGTAGGAACAGTATGTAGTTGGTGTGGATGGTATTGAGACCTCACGTACTGTGCGGTCTTTACCAGTCCGTTCACCGAAGATCAGCGTTGTCGATACCGAGGGGGCCATGCTTCATAGAGTCCACTATTGATTCTTACGCCAGTAAAATTTATCCTTATGAATCACTTACTAACTGCGACGGCAGCTAACATATAGGTCTACTGTATGTATAGTCTGATCTGTACTGCTCCGGAAATGGCAATCACTTAAGTACAGTTATGCTATAAACATTTTAAACATCGCTGTTAAAGAGAACTGATTGTGCCTAATTCAAACGACACATTTTACAATTGTTTCTTAAGAGGAGACTCATATCTACTTTTAAACAGGTCGGTCAATGAATGTCCCATTTTCATTCTTATGTGGCACACAACTAGCCAGACTTCCCCAAGATAGAGAGATGAATCATGGTAAACTCAGTGCCCTAAGTAAGACTTAAGAAACAGTGAAGAAAGACGAGCAAAACATAAGATGCAAGTTAAA
Organism: Salvelinus sp. IW2-2015; assembly: GCF_002910315.2. Taxonomy (NCBI): domain Eukaryota; kingdom Metazoa; phylum Chordata; class Actinopteri; order Salmoniformes; family Salmonidae; genus Salvelinus; species Salvelinus sp. IW2-2015. Next base: position 55,205 of record NW_019943330.1, read on the forward strand.
AGACGAGTTAGTCTAGGTGTAAATATCAAGGGGCTATCCCTATATGTGTGGGATCCTAACAGTAGTAACGCAAGTGAAACAGGACAGGGAGACAGGGACCGAGCAGGAACAGTAACTTCGTAGGACACCAGATTTTGCCCTAGAATCTCAGTGACGGATAGAAACGGTGCCCAACAGTCTCTGGGGATACCGATAAGTCGGAGATCAGTGCGCAAGCTGCTGGATGCCACATTACCGCCAAGACTGGTCCCCAGTAACACCACTCAGGTCCACCAACAACACATACATACATTCTCACACATCTCCACCATTACACTACCATAAGCTAGAACTGGAGAGACCCAAACGACAACCCGGATAACATTACGAGCCCTACCAACCACAAACCATACAACGCACAAGGCAACGACACGATTCTACAGGGATACATGATTTGCGTGGCTCGACTCCTTATCCCAGTACTCTTAGCTTTATGCTAGTCGAACAGTATCTGGGTTTACAGAGGTCCTACATGTCAGTACCGCTGACCATGTCGGAGGTCCTTAAACCCATAATGCCTACTAAGCTAGAAACTCTCTAATCTGAACAGAGACAGGGTGGGAGCTCTACAGCTAGCAGTACTAGGCTGTAATATCCTCATTCTGTTGTATTTAGCGTAGTCTGCTGCTGGCGGTGGACAAATATTATTAATTTTCTTAAGCAACCTTGGTAGTTAAGGACCGTCTTTAAACCAGCAAAACTCCAAACAAGAGATTCGAACGCCACGATTACATCATGTCAGGATGGGTATATAACACTATCATCAACATTATGAATAAGAGATGTATGAATCTACAGAGAGAGTGTATATGTATTTTAATACACATCAACAACACAGGTAATTGTGTAAGAGAACCACAGTAAAAGATGGTTACGTGAAAGAATTATAATCCGAACAGGCTCAAGCCACAGGTTGAGAGACACATAGGATCCGAGAGGAAAGACTTAACCCATCCCACCAACAGAGGAATGCCTGTCAGGATGAGGACACGAAGAGAGGAAAGTTAACCCTTCCCCAACCATCCGCTGGATATACGGATACGATAAGAATCATCCAGAATGGGTACACGCAGAGTGAACGCTCTAAAAAGCACATTCCTCATCACAAACAGGCGAAACATTGTCACCGATGTCACCCCACAGCGAAGAGGAAAGAAAGAAGTTGATACCGTGTAATCGCACTAGCAGTACGACGTCTCCACCCGAAGAAACAACAAGAGAGAAGCAAGTGAACATTACCACTGTAAACCTATCCTCAAACAAGTCCAATCGCGTTATGGAGAGACAGTAAGATTGAGACGGAAGAAAAGATTATACCTTCACAACACAGGCCAGACTTGCCAAAGATCTAAAAGACAGAGAGAGAGAAGTTAAGACCTCACCAGCTAGGATAGGAAGAGTGAACATCAGACCAGAGAGGAAGTTAATATATATACCACCAGTCCGCCCGACGGCTATGCCTAGGATACTCGCGAGGAGAACCGCCCACGAAGAAGTACGAACAAGATTAAAACGCCTTCAAATAATTCTTACTTGTGAATGCGAAGTCAAATGACATAGCGAGTACAGTAGTAGTAGAAGTATCTAATATATACTCTATACTCACAGATTATGGATCGAATAACAGAGAATGGTCTCCCAATAACCTTGTCTCCTGGACCACGAGGAACGGTACTCAACCATACCTGATAACCCCCACAAAGTGATTGTATGGAAGACCACTTATGTAATCCCGATTTAACTCAGTGGGGATGATATGAGTGATAATATTAGCTTTATTACCATTACTAATGGTCCACTACCTTTAGCTTTCCCTTGATATTTACTCAATTGTGATGTATGCCACTCCACCGAGGCTTGTTTAAGGAGAGTAGGAACCCAAGTGTTAAGCACTTTATTTCACTGCGTTGTCACCTAACTAGGTATTTTTACCAATGACAGTATGAAAATTAAAGATTCATTCATTCCTTTTGTTGCCAAATCTTTTTGTTCTCATGTGAAGAAAGCAGGGTGTATATCCTCCAAGGTTTTTTTATTCCCAGGTTTTTTCTCTCACTAACATCCACCACAGGACGAGTAATGTGTTGTTGTTGAAAAAGAACCCATAAACAAAAGGAATATCTCTGAACTAGGTACTCGAAAGAGGTCGCAACCCAAAACGCTCTATGAAGCTTAAAACAAATCAACCTGACACAAGACCAATATACTCGATCAGTGTTCTATGTTGTGTTATGAAGACAGAGGAGATGACTTTGGACTTACGATGTAATCTCACCACAGTAGGAGAGACACAGAAGTGGAAAGAGCACCACAGTTAACCTCACCACAGGACGGAGAGACACATAGAGAGGATCCAACCCCTAATAGCCAAGTAATATAGCAACTCGATTGTTCTCACGATGAGAGTGCGAATGAGTATTCTATCTAGACGGTAGGAGAAGGGACCAAGCATTACCCAGCACTTGCTACCATTGCACAAAGTAACGCCGGTGGATACAGCAGAGATGAGAAGTTAACCTCCACCACAGGACGAGTTATGCCAATAATACGCAGACGCAACATCATAGAGAGGCTAGTCTTTACCAAGCCTCTATACGGGCACTAGAGGAGTGAGATGTAGTAGTCATCCAGAAGCAGTGTAGAGTAGAGGTATGAATCCTATCCATGCGGTTAAAGGCTTACTGGCCAAAGACTACCAAGAAGGGGCAGACTATACCAATGAGGAGCATAAGGAGCTTGAACTCCTCAACCCAAGTTGGGGTATATCATTTTACACGCCCGTCTCACCAACCCTGCATCCCACACCACTCATACCACGACCGATGCTCAGGCGGCGTTACCCTGCTCCTTTTTCGTGCTATGCTTATTCCAGAAATAGATGATTCTGAATCCATTCATAGGCGACTCCGACGTCGAGCACGATCGTATGACTCTGGCTTCTCAAGGATAAGGTGAGATGCCCTTGCGTGCTCCGAGAAGTATGGAATGTACTTTCTCCGGTTTTGCGAAAAGTTTGCAAAGTTTCAATTCCAGAACAACAGCAAAGGACCTTGTTGAGGATGCTGTGGATGGAGTGACAACGGGGACTAAAGATCACAGAGTCGATTATTTGAATGGGAGAATATGATAAGGTTGTAGGCAGTCCCGAGTGTGTCTCAGGGGAAAGGAAAAGAATCACTCAGAGTTTAATCTGCATAGTGAGGTGAATGTGCCAAGTTGAGTGGACTACCTAGAGCGGACCTGTGTGGAAGAAGAGCTGTCCTTGAAGCGATGGTCCGTAGTGTGCTGTGACACTGTGCTTTTATCGGCGTGTGTATAGAGTGTGGTGGTGTGCTTCTGCCTTGATGGCGAGGGTGAGGTGTCGTTGTTGGGGCCTGATGGGTGGGGTTGGGTGACTGCCGATTAGGTGTGCTACCAGGGCACCCTGGCCCGCCGCGTGATGGCGCGATGGCCTGTTGTACGTGTGTAGCGGTGGGGCGTGGTAGAATCATGAATTTCCGTTATGCTGAAATACAGTGTAGGGTAGATGGTAATTGTGTAGAGGCTGACAGTCCTATGGTGTGATGTCAGGCTGTCCGATAAGGAGGCAGGAAAGACAAACCCCCGGGGTGGCCCAAAATTGGACACTCGTGATGTGACCTGCTGTGATTGTAAAAATTGGATTGAAAGGAAGCCTGATGCGGTGTGGCTGTCGACTCGAGAACTGTAACCCATGATAGTAAGAAGGTGTGTGATGATGTGGTGTGTGGCTTCGTGTTGGTATGTCTTCTAATGAATTACACACAACGAATCAGTCTGAAGGTGTGTGTGAAGTTGTAACGTAGGGGACTGTCCTACATACAAGTCACAGAATAAGGTGGTGCATTGACTCACTGCTGTGGTGGCAAGAAAGGGGTACCAGATGTGAAGACCGACCCGGTGTCAGCTCCGGTACCCAACATGGGAGGGTGTGGCGGGCATGTTGGATAGCTGCTCGAGCGCCGGTTTATGGTAGTGAGTCGCTTGGTGACTGGTGCCTGAGTCACACCGAAGGTAGGATAGAAGTGCATGAGTGATGAGTGCAAGTCGTGTACGATGGAGGTGGTTGCAGTCACTCTTCGTGACGCAATGCTAACCGGCTGGATATAATGCCCACGGTGGCCCCCGGGTTGAGGCCGGTTCTGTTGATTGTAAGAGAATGAAGTGGGTGTGACTGTACTGGCCCTGGGCCTTTAAGGGTGTGGTAAATGTAGAAGGCTAAGTGATGACAGACAAGGATGTGAGTGGATGTGGTGTAGCGGTGGTACTCCCTCTAGAGGCATGCAAGGGGAGAGCCAACACATGAGTGGAAGCCACAAAGGGAGTAGATTGGGACGGGTTGTGCGTCCGAATGCCGCGCAAAGAAGCCGATGTGGGAGAGGGTGTGATGAAAGAGGTGGTAGGATGGGAAGAAAATAAGAAAGACAGACTGTCGAGGATAGGAGTCGCGGGGGTGCTTTTGCTGTGTAGCTGTCGCGGAAAGTGAGAATGGGACCATTTGTGGGATAGGTGGACTTTACGAAACTACTCACCAGCACGACTAGAGACAGGGCAGGAGTGCAAATCCATAGATGCAAAGGAGTTGGATGTGAACTGCCTCCGGTTCTCCATATAGCAACAGAGATGTGCTCGAAGGTGGGTGCGTTGAGACACTAAACCGATGCTAAATACCCTGCTCAGTAGCTAGAGCATGTGGCAATTGGTCCCACGGTGTTTAGATAATAAGGCGTGTGTCTGAGGTGGATGAACATGCGGTCCCCCTAGAAAAGTTTGCATATAAATGCCGTGAACGAAGGAAACCTAGGGAGGAACAGGTCTAGGAGGTGTGAGGGTGCCAGTGAGCCTGCGCTGGTCGTGCGGGCTATCTTGGGTGGCTGTGCTTGTTGGAGGCTGAGTGCCAATGTTATGGTGATAGGAATGTCAGAGCATCGCATGCGCCTATGGGTGTGTTCAAGTTCATTGATGAAATGGACCAGAGGCTAGATTGTGGCCTGTAATAATTAATTAGAGTCGAATTGCACCCGAGTGTGTCTGGAGGGGAACGTCCTATTTGCAACGAAGGTCAGCACCTTCATAGTTAAGAATTGAGGTTTTTTATCCTTAGTGTGACTGTCGACATTCACTTGAGGTAAGTTGCTTGCCTCTACCTGTGCCTGCCTGTCTTAGAGGTGAAACACAGCAGGTCTGGACAGTAGCCACGTCCTGGTGTGGGAACAGGTTTCAGACTGGTGTCCATAGCCACAGGCAGAACAGTCTCAACTTTGGATAGCAGGCAGCGGACGGCCAGTGGAACTGGGACACAAGGGGTATTTCATGCTCATGGTAGTGCATGACGGTCGCTCCTATTCCTGTTATGGTGCCTAGGCTGCAGGATCCCTTCTGGTGCACGTAATGAGAGAGATAGAATAATAGAGAGAATGAGAATTAGAGAGAATACTTAAAATGCAACAGTGCACCGGATTAAACAGGAGAAGTACTCCAATATAACAGACGCCCTGGCCCCCGACACATAAACTATTGCAGCTTGATTAAATACTGGAGGCTGAGACAGGAGGTTCAGGAGACACTGTGGCCCATCCGATGATTACCCCGACAGCGCAAGCAGGCATTGTGGTAACTTTAGTAACCCCAACCCACTTTTGCCTCAAAGCACAGTCCCGCTGAACACCACTAGGATTAGGTTCAACCACCAACTTTCAGTTGGAGACAGGCTCCGAGATATAGCCTCCTCAATATTCTCCCACTCCGGCTCACATATCCGAAGGTGTGTGGGGCGCACACCTTATCCAGGGAGATCACGTCCTAGGTCTGCATTCAACCCACTCAGTACGCTAGCCGTTCGCTGGGCACACATGGGTAGAGAGCAGCCAGTAGCCGCTCGAGGTACTTCAGCCCCTGTCATTGTGTTAGGAGGAAGAGATCTCCAGTGTGAGAGGGACCGGCCAGAGAACAGCAAGGACGGTTCGTGCTCAGAGCCTTTCCTTCCTTCACACTCTGGCCAGACTACACTCATTCATAGGACTACTGAAGAAGGAGTTCAGGTAAGGACTTAAAGGTTGAACCGAGTCGTGCTTCAGGGTAAGCAACTTTCCATAAAAATGTTACTCATATAGGAGTAAAGCCCTGCCTCCCAGTAGCTGATTTCGCTCTTTAGAAATTTAGGCAATTTCAGGCGAGGCCTGCGTATTTTGGCGAGCATAAATCGAATAAAGTGATTGTGGTTAAGGAGCACGTCTTCATGCCAATGCTTTGAGTAGTGTGTGGGCTAGGTTAAACGCGTTGTAATGAGCCCTTGCCTTAAACAGGCAATGTCTCAGCCGTAATGGTGCTTATCTACTGGGTAATATATCAAATTTTTTATGTTAGTCAGGATCTATGCAGCCGTTATTTAGCACTAACTGAGTTTATTTAGTGCTTTTATCCGTTTGTAGCCGGAAGTAGAGCATGGAGTAGCTTAACCAGAAGCATGATGAGTTTTTCTGCATCATTTTTGGACAGAAAGTTTCTGATTTTTTGCAAGTTACGTAGATGAAAAAAAACTGTTCTTAAACAGTCTTATAGGTGCGTCAAAGGAGATCAGTCCAGAGTAACGCCGAGTGCCTTTTCACAGTTTTGATTGTTGAGACGACTTAGTTGTTCACAACCATCAGATAAGTCAGATTCAACGAAGATCTCTGTTTTGGGACTAGAACAAGCATGCTGTTTTTTAGGCTGAAATATGTGAGGTTTTATGTGTTGTTTTTGGAGGTGCGTCTTGGTCAGTTTAGCTCAGAAAATGCCGCCCTCGTCAATCTGTCGCCTAATCATGCCTAATGAGTGGTCCGGCCGTAACCCTCACCCATTCTGGAAGAGCGGTTCAAGACGTGCTGCGGTATTTTGGCGACTAGTCAGTATATTTTAAACCTCGCGCTTTTGGTTTGGATGTGTCGTGGTGTAGATCATACATGCATAATCTATAAGCAGATTTAGTTTGAGTGAGTGAGTGAGTGAGTGAGTGAGTGAGTGAGTGAGTGAGTGAGTGAGTGAGCGAGCGAGCGAGTGAGCGAGCGAGTGAGAGAGTGAGAGAGAAATGATGTGACGTAGTGTGACAATGTTGGCCACTAACTTTTTGGCTCGTGAGACCTACTTTCAGAACTACTAGCACATTATTTTTTTTACAAACGTACCAGAGAATATCTTTAAGAGTTAGACAGAGGGGTTGGGGTTAGTGTGAGCCAATAGCGAGAGGACAGGGGCATCGTATACACACACTTCATCCTCTACTAGACTACACGTCCATACGGACCTCTCTGGTTCAACACATCAACTTCCTGTCTRTCTGAGGAGACGACATCAACTTCCTGTCTCTCTGAGGACCATTCAGCTACATTCCCTCAGTGAAGAAGTCAAATAGTTGTTATGGGTCTGTTAGACAGCATTTACTGTTCCTGGTGTTGTTCATTTGTGTGTTTTAGTTTTTTGACGGACCTCACTGAGGTCTTCTGGTAATAACTGTAGTTTGACACCTTCTGGAGTGTTGGAATTGTTGTTGGTTGTTGGTTGTTTGTTGTTGTTTTTTAAGCAACTCTCGTCTCTCAACACAATCTATTCTTGTCGTTCGTCGCTGAGGAACACTTTTGGGTGTTCTCTTGTTTTGTGTTGTTGTTTGTGCCTTTGACAGTATTTTATTTTCTAAAACACCAGATTTATGTCCTGCTATGTATTTGTTTGGAAACCCTTTGCTACTAGGAGATAATCAAATCAAAGTTTATTGGTTGKATACACAGTTAAGTGGGAGTTATAGCTATAGGTGAAATGCTTGACTTGCCAGCTCATCAATATTGCAATAGAATGTCAAACAAATAGTAAAAAAGAAATCAGTACCAATTCATATAGAGGGGTGGCAGGTAGCCTAGTGGTTAGAGTGAGAAGAGATGAGTGTAGTGGCGGCAGGTAGAGCCTAGTGGTTAGAGTGGAGTGGCGGCAGGTAAGGCCTAGTGGTTAGAGGTAGTGGCGGTAGTGGGTAGAGAAGCCTAGTGGGTTAGAGTGTAGTGGCGGCAGGTAGAGCCTAGTGGGTTAGAGTGTAGGGCCAGGTAGAGCCTAGTGGTTAGAGGTAGGGCGGGCAGGTAGAGCCTAGTGGTTAGAGTGTAGGGCGAGGTAGAGCCTAGTGGTTAGAGTGTAGTGGGCGGCAGGTAGAGCCTAGTGGTTAGAGTGAGGGCCGGGTAGAGGCCTAGTGGGTTAGAGAGAGAGTAGTGGCGGCAGAGGGTAGAGCCTAGTGGTTAGGTGTAGTGGCGGCAAGGTAGAGCCTAGTGGTTAGAGTGTAGTGGCGGCAGGTAGAGCCTAGTGGTTAGAGTGCTAGTGGTGGCAGGTAAGAGCGCTAGGTGGTTTAGAGCATTGTCCAAGTAAACAGTACAGGCGGGGGTGGGGGGTGTTTGGTAACAAGGTGGGATGGTTGCTGTGTAACAGGCGGGTGGGGTTGACCACGGAGGGTGGGGGGGGTTAGGCAACAGGCGGTGGGGGGGTTGGCAACAGGAGGGTGGGGGGGGGTTGGCTAACAGGGGGGTGGGGGGGGTGGTGTTGGCAACAGGCGGGTTGGGGGGGGTTGGAAACAGGCGGGTGGGGGGTTGGGGGGGTTGGTAACAGGCGGGTGGGGGGGGTTTGGTAACAGGCGGGGTGGGGGGGTTGGTAACAGGCGGGTGGGGGTTGGTAAAAGGCGGGTGGGTTGGTAAAGGGGGGGGGGGGGGGGGGTTGGTAACAGGCTGGGGTGGGGGTTGGTAACAGGTGGGTGGGGGGGTTGGTAAAGAGGTGGGGTGGGGGGGCGGTAACAAGGCGGGGTGGGGGTGGTAGAGGGGTTGGGGGTGTAGACAGGGGGGGGGGGGTTGGTAACAGTGGGGGGGGGGGTTGGTAACAGGTGGGTGGGGGGGGTCAAGGAGGGGGGGGGTTGGTAACAGGCAGGGTGGGGGGGTGGGGGGTGTAACAGGGGGTGGGGAGGTTGGTAAGAGGCGGGTGGGGGGTTGGTAACAGGGGGTGGGGGGGCGTTGGTACAGGCAGGTGGGGGGGGTTGGTAACAGGGTGGGTGGGGGGGGTGGAGGGGTTGGTAACCAGAGGGTGGGGGGGTGGTAACAGGTTGGCGGTGGGGGGGTTTGGTAACATGTGGGGTGGGGGGGTTGGTAACAGGGGGTGGGTGGGGGGGGGAATGGGGGGGGGGGTTCGTTAACAGGG